>NC_057806.1:675452976-675458754 GCF_018294505.1 Triticum aestivum
GTTAGTGTAACAAGTAGCAAACCGATTGGATTGGTTGAATGAATGTGTGTTGTTTTGCTGGGTCAAATGGTCAATCATATTCTCGATGAAGAAATGAATGACTCTTTCATCATTATATATAAAAACGAGTGCATGATATATATGTATGTATGTATATATATATGTCTATCTAGTGTCTATGTATGCCTGTTGATGAAAATCGTCTAGCTGGGTAATGATGTGATGTGCACCGGTTGTGATGAATTTTGCAAAGCAAGTGCGTGTTTTCAAATTTACCACTAGATAGTGTGTGTGTGTGTGTGTGTGTGTGTGTGTGTGTGTTTACCTTTCTTTCTTACCCTCCCTCTTTGACAATTAGTTAGACATGTATGGATTGGTGGAGCAGAATGACAGCGAGCAAGCGCCTCTCGAAGCAAGATGAACGTATGTTTACCGCAAGACTAATTTGGTACCCCTCCGCAAATTAATATAAGAGTGTTTTGATTACTACTTTAGTGATCTAAATGCTCTTATATTAATTATTTTACAGAGGGGGTACCTATCTACTATGCTAATGCTATCATCTCTAGCTGTCCATCACAGCTCTCCTAACTAGTCTTCTTCTTCTTCTTTCTTGGAAAAAGGAAAAGGAATAGTATTCATCAGTCTACTACCCTAATTTCACATCTTTTTCCCTCTCTCGGCATATATCTGTAGTCTCTCAGAGCAAAAAGCTGGTAATAAATCTAAATGACTTGGCCAATTTTTTCCAATTATGTGAGAAGAAGCAAGTTGAAGGCAATCCATCTGTGGTACGTGAGAATTACTTTTGAGTCTTGATGATGATTCAGTTAATTAGGTGTAGCTTCTTCTGATCATCATTCTACTCCTATTTGGAGCGAGCATAGCACAGCACAACACGGCGTTGAATCGAAGCTGTGTAGACACGTTGCATCTTCCTCTTATATGTACACCAGGAGTGAGGTGATCCATTTTCTCTAGTCTACCCCATCATGTAGGTCTGTTTTTCTGTTGAGTATCCTACTTAGTAGCTAGGAAGCAGGTTGTAACACCCCCACTGTCATGCTACAGTAACCCCACACTAATGATGCCAGGTCATCATAATTAAACTTTGCTAAACCCCATTTGTTTCAAACTAAGTTCAAATACAAATTCTATATTGTCATAAAACAGTGAATTAAAAATGTTCAAAACGTTGTGAATATTCACTAACTAATTAACAAACATCAACCAACATTTCTAGGAATGTGTTGCCATGGTATGTATAATATCTTTGATGCAAGCATTTTATTATACACATTTGCCATGACCTACATAACTTTTTGGCCATGGAAAATTTATTATTTGGACCATGAAAAATATATATATATTTCACCATGGCAAATTTACATTTTTGGACAATGGAAAAATTATTTTTTTCAACCATGGCAAAATTATTGTTTGGACCATGGCAAATTTATTATTTTAACCATGGCGAACTTATTGTTCGGACCACGGCACATTAGTTTTGTACACACCAAGGAAACTTTTATCGCATACACCATAATTAATTAGGTTTTGTAATTTATTTTTGAAACATGGCAATTTTTGTTGAAAAAATCATTGCAAATTCTTTGTGTATACAATGGCAAATTGCGTGAACATGTCATGCCAAATTTCTTTCATTTGACATTTTATAAATTTATTTTTCAATATTTTTTGCCATCTTTTTTTATGCAACAATGGCAGTTATGTTGAAACATAGCTTGTTAAGTTTTCTTCTATGTGTTTTGATGTTTTGGTATTTTTTTTAGCTTCATAACGGCGTGGTCTACTCGTACCGATCTAGCTTAAAACAGAATTCTGAAGTTTTAAGTTCTGATCCATTTGAACATGATGGTAGTTTGTTATACACATTATAGAAAAAAACACATTTCATTTTGCTATTCAAAATCAGGTCCAAATTTCAGATTTAAGGCTTGGTAGTAGTCAACAGGATAGTGGGCCTTTTATGTCTTTTTTTGTTTTTGGCATAACGGTGACGTTGGTTTAAGCGGAGGCCCATTAAAAGTCATGGGGTTGCACTGGTGGTGGTGGTGGGGGGGGGGTCTCCTAGCGAACAAAATCGCTCGAAGGAACCGACAAATCTAATGTTTCGCCCATATTGGCATCCATTTTTTACAGCAAAATAAGGATGGAAAATCAGCTCTGGAGAAACGAGCGAACATTTCATTCCCCTTCAGATGGATCGAACAAGTGAACGTGCAACTTTCCCACGAACATTTTTTTGTCCCACCTCCCTTGGGTTATTTTGTCCTCCCTCCCACCTCCCAATTTCTTGTAGGTGCTTCTCAAGCTGGAGGACAACATATTAGTCAAGACATTCGGGATCCACATTGATGCTGTATCTCTCATCTGCATTTATTTTGTTTGCTCCAATTCTATATATTCTCACGAGTACATGAGGTGTAAGCATGTGCAATGTAGTTCCTTTTTCTACATATGGTGATTGATTTCTTCTTTGGTAACCCAACTAACGGATGGTAATCAATCTTCAAATACCAAAACCAAATGTACAAGGCAACAATCAATTCACATATCACAATCAGATTCTTCTTTAGTACCCAGCTTAACTCACGGATGGTAATTAATCTCCAAACAAAGGAAATAATCACCGCCGTTTACCTCTCGCCAATGTTACATAAAAATAACGCTGAGAATTTAGATGTATTGTTTGTCATGGAGCTGTGGCTGGCCGATTACATGAAATTAATTCCCTCAGTTGTGGTGGCAAATATAATGCACATAATCCATATTGTTATGCACTAGCGCGTGTGCGTGTGAAATAGATGGATTATGGTCCCGTAGCCAATAAGATGGATATGTGTGTGTGTGTTAGAGAGAGAGAGGGAGAGAGGGAGAGGGGGAGAGAGAGTGAGGAAGAGGGAGGAAGAGGGTGTGTGTGTGTGTGAATTTTATGGTAAAAAAGGTCGTCAATGTCACTTAATATGTATGAGAATATTAAATGTAATATTAACATAATTTATATACGGAATACATGACTACATTACATTGATTAATTGTACCTATTGTGTATCACTCTAGGTTGTGTCTGTTACATGATGAATATCATCCAACACAAATACCCATCGCTGATCCAATGCCTACATTTTTCTCATATTGGTCTTTGCTAAGTTACTTTCATTATTGCTGCTGTTACAATCATCACAAACTGCTACTGTTATTGTTCATGTTACTACTGCTGCTGTTACTGTTACTATCAAAACTATCAAACTACTATGCTACTAATCACTTTGCTGCAGAAATATTATTTCTCAGGTGTGGTTGAATTGACAACTCAAGTGCTAAGGCTCATAAATATTCTTTGACTCTTGTTGTGTCGAATCAATAAATTTGGATGAAATACTACCCTTAAAAATTGTTGCGATCCCCTATACTTGTGGGTTATCACACTATTTGGGTAATAGATCTTTAGGTTATCATAACGAATAAACAATGTTGTCATGATATTGATTTCTTCTACAACAACAAAAAATTCAAGTGCTTACAATGGTAGTTAATGAAAGCAATGTGATATCCGATGAAATAAATAAGGAGCACCAAAAATTACCTGAACTTCTTCAATTTCACAACAACGGTCACCTACATCGAAAGGATGCATCATGAATAAGAAAATAATTGCCTCCGAAATTGTCTTCATGGTGTTCCCGAGCACAAAGACTGCCACAGGAAGTTGTGAACTGAGGAAGACAAAGAAATGTGACGTCGCTACACTGAGAGTTAGAAGCCAGAGAGTAGAAACTATGGGGCCAACAACAACATTGGCCATCTGGTTGAGCTTCTTAACTGCTGATTTTGTATCATTTAGTGTTTGGGCTAGAGCTTTCTGCAACTTGCCGTGTTCTCAAACTAATTTGTAATGTCCATGACAAACATTCTTCGGATTCACATCTTAAGTTTGTCATGGCAAGTTGCAATTGTTTTTGACATCTTAAATTGCCATGGCAATTTTCATGTTTCTGAACATCTTTAGTTTCCATGGCAAGTTTGCATGTTTATGAACATGTTAACTAAACAAAGTTTTCCATGTTTTCTAACAAACTTAATTAAAAGAAGCTACCATGTTTTTCAATAACGGTTTGTGGTAATCATCAGCATATTTTTATAACAGTTTCAAGTTTTTCAGATCTTGTGATGCTACCTCGAAATGAATATGTTACAATTGATTCTTTTTAACACTCCATCTCTTGTTTGCAGCCTTCCAAATCGACAGACGAAGATTGCTTAACATGTGTGGATCATGTTTTTTTGTCTTACTGCTACAGGTATGTTAAACGAGCAAAAATGCTCAAAACTATTTTCACTTTGCTTATGAAAAGTACTTTCTATCTCCTGATATTTTCACCGGCTTTTATTGTAAGTACTTCCCCTGTGAATACCACTTATGTGGTTGTAGGCTACTAGGCTGTATTATTCTTCTTTCTTGTATTAAGTATTTGCCCTGAAGATTTCAAACTCGAGGGTGTTTGCATTAAATAAGTAGGCTCTTCTTTTGTGAAGTTTTCCACCTCCAGGGGGTTTGTGGTAAATAATTAGGACCTTTTTGTGAAGATTTCCATCTCTTGGGGGGTTTGCTAAAAATAAATAGACCCTATCCTGTTGTAATTTGAAAGACCAGGGTGTTGCATGTAAGTCAACAAAGACCAACAAGTCCAGGATGTTTGCTGAATCATATATACAAGAAACAGTTAATGATCTTTTATTTCCTGACAAAATCCAAAATAATGCTAAAGATTTTGGGTTTTGTTAGGTTATGTACAACTGAAGGTAGGGTTCCTCTCGTTTAGAAGGGTTTTCAAGAAAGCATGTTATTGTTTTTTTTGTCGTCTCCTTATAATAGTACGAGCCAACACCTTGTCTAGTGTCTTTTTTGATCACTCTGTGTAGACCATATAGTTGTGAAGTTGCTCTGGTGACTTATCCCGGTTTAACTTGTTGCGTGTAGATTCCTATGGTCGTCAGGTTAAATGTCATGGAATGGATGGATGATGGTGCACGATCAATGGAAACAGACATCGGAGACGCCCAGATGTGGGAGGAGGTGGCTCTATTTGTTGAAGGTAGGGGGAGCTCGCTCGACGCACAACAATCAACAGCCAAGATGAACCTTGGTGCTACCGGATCCAGATGGACCAACACAATTGTCTGCGCGGAATATACATGCAGAAATGCAAGATAGCAGATGTCCATTTCCGTGTTCATTTTTACCTTTTTTTCTGCTGGTTGGGTGTCTCTGGAGTTTGTACAATTTGGATGGAATGGTGATATGTCTCAGGGACAGAGTGTTGTAAATTTTGGATTTGGATTGCATTTTTTGTTAATGTAACAAGTAGCAAACCAATTGGATTGGTTGAATGAATGTGTGTTGTTTTGTTGGGTCAAACGGTCAATCATATTCTCCATGATGAAATGAATGATTCTTTCATCATTATATATAAAATCGAGTGCATGAATATATATATATATATATATATATATATATATATATATATATATATATATAGGAGTAGGATTTTCTACAAGTGAGCTGAAATGCTTATTATTTTTGCCGAGGACACATAGATGCATATTTTAACAATCCCTCCGTTGGATCAACTTATTACATTAGAGAGATGCACCCATATTTATTTCATATTTTTTGATAACTTTTAAACTGTTAAAAGTTTAGGGAGCCTAAACAAGTTCTGTGGCAAGCTATGATAGACACAGTTTTACATA
>NC_057806.1:675458956-675469493 GCF_018294505.1 Triticum aestivum
TAATGATGAAAGAATCATTTATTTCCTCATGGAGAATATGATTAACCATTTGACCCAGCAAAACAACACACATTCATTCAACCAATCCAATCAGTTTGCTACTTGTTACATTAACCAAGAATGTAATCCAAATCCAAAATTTACAACACTCTGTCCCTGAGACATATCACCATTCCATCCAAATTGTACAAACTCCAGAGACACCCAGCCAGCAAAAAAAGGGTAAAAATGAACACGGAAATGGACATGTGCTATCTTGCATTTCTGCATGTATATTCCACGCCGACAATTGTCTTGGTCCATCTGGATTCGGTAGCAACAAGGTTCATCTTGGCTATTGATTGTTGTGCGTCGAGCGAGCTCCCCCTACATTCAACAAATAGAGCCACCTCCTCCCACATCTGGGCGTCTCCGCTGTCTGTTTCCATTGGTCGTGCACCATCATCCATCCATTCCATGACATTCAACCTGACGGCCATAGGAATCTACACGCAACAAGTTAAACTGGGATCAGTCACTAGAGCAACTTCACAACTATATGGTCTACACAGAGTGATCAAAAAAGACACTAGACAAGGTGTTGGCTCGTACTATTATAAGGAGACGGCAAAAAAAAATAACATGCTTTCTTCAAAACCCTTCTAAACGAGAGGAACCCTGCCTCCAATTGTACATAACCTAGCAAAACCCAAAATCTTTAGCATTATTTTGGATTTTGTCAGGAAATAAAAGATCGTTAACTGTTTCTGGTATATATGATTCAGCAAACATCCTGGACTTGTTGGTCTGTGTTGACTTACATGCAAAACCCTGGACTTTCAAATTACAACAGGATAGGGTCTATTTATTTTCAGCAAACCCCCAAGAGTTGGAAATCTTCTCAAAAAAGGTTCTAATTATTGACCACAAACCCCCTGGAGGTGGAAAACTTCACAAAAGAAGAGCCTGCTTATTTAATGCAAACTTCCTCGAGTTTGAAATCTTTAGGGCAAATATTTAATACAAGAAAGAAGAATAGTACAGCCTAGTAGCCTACAACCACATCAGTGGTATTCACAGGGGAAATACTTACAATAAAAGCTGGTGAAAATATCAGGAGATAGAAAGTACTTTACATAAGCAAAGTGAAAACAGTTTTGAGCATTTTTGCCCGTTTAACATACCTGTAGCAGTAAGACAAAAAAGATGATCCACACATGTTAAGCAATCTTCGTCTGTCGGTTTGGAAGGCTGCAAACAAGAGATGGAGTGTTAAAAAGAATCAATTGTAACAGATTCATTTCGAGGTAGCATCACAAGAACTGTTATAAGAATATGCTGATGATTACCACAAACCGTTATTGAAAAAACATGGTAACTTCTTTTAATTAAGTTTGTTAAAAAACATGGCAAACTTTGTTTAGTTAACATGTTCATAAACATGCAAACTTACCATGGCAACTAAAGATGTTCAGAAACATGGAAATTGCCATGGCAATTTAAGATGTCAAAAACATTTGCAACTTGCCATAACAAACTTAAGATGTGCATCCGAAGAATGTTTGTCATGGCCATTACAAATTAGTTTGAGAACACGGCAAGTTTGTTCTTTCAAATTTGTTTTGCCATGGGGATTACATGTACAATATCATTACAACTAAATATGTTATCTCCATTTTTCCAAAAAATTTCTATATGTCTAGAGAGAACTTTTTTCACCATATCACTTCATGGCAATGTTTCGTTTTTTGTGAACTTCGTAGTGATGGCAACTTTTCATACTGTAGACGACTTCTTCCTTTTTTGCACCATTTTTGAAACATAAACTTGAACATGACAAATTTGTTGTGCAAAAGAGCAGTGTTTATTAGTCACAGGAAAACCGGGCTTTTTTACTTGTCATAACTTAATATGGGCTTTATTTTCCTTATTTTTCACAGGAAAAAGCCTGTAGGGCCAGGTGTGTGGGGTGTTCGGGATGAGGCGTTCTCCTCCCGAAACTGAGTTGTTCGATCGATGACCCTCGTGTCCCGAACGAAACGTTCGGCGTGGGGTGCTCCCAGATCGAACGGTCGGGAGTTATCGACATCCAAAAATAAACATGTATACTGTCTCGTATTTGGTCAGCTAAAGAATTTCCATCGATTTTCCAAGCATTTACTGTCCAATTAAGTGCACGGATCAACGACGGCAAGAGTTTGTGCAGGTGCGTGCCCCCGCATCTGTGTGCCTCTACGAATTTCCGGATCTTTTGCATAACTGGAGGAGGGCGCTTCCGATTATTGGTGACCCATGGCATGTCGTTGTGCAACAGCACCCATGAATGTGAAGAAGAATCTACGTCTTGCTTCTCTACGACCTCTGAGACCGATGGGCGACGTTAAGCCGACCTGCCTCTATACGTGGTATCCGTTGACAGTTGTAATTCCATCTCCACGATCATCCATCCAAATCACGGCCGAGATTATGACTGGAACCGAGAAACGTGCGTAATGCTAGTCCTTCTTCTTATTCTGTATGCTCTTGCGGTCGGGGTCGGGGAAATACGACGGCCGGCCAGTGACGGAGCCGAAAGCAGATATCAGATGCTAAAGCCAGCGTGTGCATGGATGCACCCCACCCAATGCTTTCTACCCATCTTTTTTTCCTTCCGACCACATGGACCCGTGATCGAGACCGATTGCAGCGAGGCAACCACTCTCATAATCTCATTAGGCGTGTACGGTGTTGTACCATACAGTGACGCGTCACGCCTTATCGTACCACCGTGGAATTAATACTTCTTTTTTCAGTAAAAGGAGAGTTCTTCATTGGAACAGGATATCGTATAGTAGACGATCTTCTCTTCTATTTGGTCGGCAACCAGAGGTGCTCTCACTTTCGCGCCGCTAATCTCTGATGTGATAGTTTAGACGCCGCGCACCTAAATCTTAACGGAACTATCTACGCATCAGTTGTCTGGAACTTTTGAGAGGTATGAGTCACCTTTTAATTGGTCTTCGAATTTACTTTCAGAAAAAGACAAATCCATTTCATTGACAAAACTGGCCACACGCAGCACGACCTAAAGGCATCCCGGGTGGCCGCTAGCGACCCTGGAGGCGCCGCCACACCCAAACCTCCCCCGCCAGTCATCCAATCCCTCGCCGCTGCCAGAGAAACCATCCGTGGGCACATGGCCGACCCTGTGCATGTGCAGCAAGTGCAGCTGCACAGGGCCCCCAAGGACGAGGGGCCCCACACCAGGTAATAACTTACATATAGATTAGCAATTAGTACTTCTTCTATTTTTATTTAGTCCGCGTATTAGCTCTCGTCAAAATCAAGCTTTGTAAATTTTAACAAAGTTTATGAACAAAATATTATTATTGAATGCACTTTCACATCATATAAATTTGTTATGGTAAATGTTTATATTGTTTTCTATAAATTTGATCAAACTTATGAAGTTTAACTTAAGTCAACTCTAATATACAGAATAAATAAAAATAAAGGAAGTATTATTTCTATAATTAGGCAGCCTACAAGCCTAGAAACACCCCGCCTGTGTGAAAAGCAGCCTACAGCAAGAGGCCCAACCTAGCAATGGGATCGATTGAGCCCAGAATGCAAGTAAACAACGGCCGCGAAGTGCTAGAAACCGTCAAACGAGCGAAAGTGCTATTGTGAGCTCGAGCTCACAGGCTCCCTTTGCTACAGTACACACGAAAAAAAAATTAAATAGTTCAAAAAAATCTGAATTTTTTTGGCAACAAACATTGATATCTTTTTCACATGCGTGCAAAATTTCATGAAAAAATGACATTCATGCGGGTCTCGGAAAAAAAGACAAAATTGATGCTCCAAAATGTATCCAAAAACAGTTTTTTTGGAGCATGATTTTGTTTTTTTTGCCGGGACCTCCACAAATGTCATTTCATTACGAAAATTGGTACGCATGTAGAAAAAACATCAAAGTTTCTTGACAAATAATTTCAGATTTTTTGAATTGTTTTACTATTTTTTCGGATTTTACTGTTCATCCGAGATCACTGGTGCTCGGGATCAATTCCTCCGTGCCCTCAAACGAGGCCCTTCACTCGATCGCGAGGGGACATGCCGTTGTGTTGCAGTATCGAGTGGGAACCGGTTCCTCTACCGTGGTGAAGGCACGGAAGGGTGCTACAGTGACCTGTGCAATGGAAATACGTAAGGCACTGCAGGATACACTGTAGCAGTGTTTTACTGTTTGAACCATGGAGCAAGATGTCCTTTTTCCGCACTGTAGCATGTATACTGTTTATATTCTGTAGTAAGAAATCTGAGCCATTCATACTAGATCTGAAGGCTGGTAGGTGGCCCAAAGGTAGGCTACTATAGCACCTTACCGTGCCTTCACCACGGTAGAGGAGCCGGTTCCCCGAGGTAGCAACCAATGAGGCATGCCATATTGTTTCTTGAAATGAGCATCATCTCATATTAATTTGTGCTTTTTGCCTTTTTCCCATCAAAGAAGAAGAAGAAAAGATTAGCCTGTGCTTTGTGATGCACTTCTAAACATTTAGTAAGAAACAATGACACGAAATTTGAGCACTTACTTTTGATATGCATTTGATTATGAGTACTCATAAATAAATCTAAGAAAAATAAAGTGGTCATATAATTGTGTCGGATACGCAGAGGGCCCTCTCTGTTATTTTGCACTAGGGGCCCTGCCCTGCCAGGACCGACCATGCGTAGGTGGACAACGTCGGCGGGGCTCTCCCTCATCCCATCATTTTTCATTTGGCATCTCCCCCCGTCCTCTTGTCCCTCTGCCGCCCCCTCGCCATGGGACCTTTGCGTCCCGATCTACAACAACTGGCAGCGCACACAGATCTTCACGTCGGAGTGAGACTGGCTGTGTGGGGCGCTCATCACCATGGCTAGGGGTGCATCCCTGATTGTGGCAGCGACGGTTCCGTGTGGGGACCGTTCTCCGGTCAGATCCGATTGGATGTGGCGTCAGGGGCCCAGTGTGCATCACACTCTCTGTTGGATGTGGGCCACGACGACGAGGTGCTAGCCTTCTGCACATGTGGTGCTAGCCGGCGGCGCTATGGTCCACCACTTGGTGGTGGTGATCCAGATTTGATCGGTCGGATGGTGGTGATTGCAAACTATACTGCAGCGACTTCCTACAGCTGTATGACAATGGTGGTCATTGATAGGTCTTTGGAGGGTCATTTCTCCTGATCCGGTGGTTGACGCTAGTGCAGAACCGGACTATAGGACCGGTTCGTAAGGCCCTTTAATGCCGGTTCTGCAACCGGCACTAAAGGGTGGGGACTAAAGGTCCCCCCCTCTCCGGCGGAGCTCCGGAAAAGTCCCCAAGATGGGATCTCTTGGGTACAGAAGGTTGTGGCGGTGAAAATAGGGTTTCGTGGTGCCCCTGGATGTTTTCAAGGTATGTCAATATATATAGGAGGAAGAAGTAGGTCGGTGGAGCCACGAGGGGCCCACGAGGGTGGAGGGCGCGCCTAGGGGGGTAGGCGCGCCCCCCTGCCTTGTGGCCTCCTCGTTGATTGCTTGACGTCCACTCCAAGTCTTCTGGATCACGTTTGTTCCAAAAATCACGCTCCCGAAGGTTTCATTCCATTTGGACTCTGTTTGATATTCTTTTTCTGCGAAACACTGAAATAGGCAAAAAAATAGCAATTTGGGTTGGGCCTCCGGTTAATAGGTTAGTCCCAAAAATAATATAAAAGTGTATAAATAAGTCCATTAAACATCCAAAACAGAATATATAATAGTATGGAGCAATCAAAAATTATAGATACGTTGGAGACGTATCACACGCCTCGGCTGACCAGAGGCATGGAAGGGGCATTGTTGCCTGCCCATCTCTTGATTGAAGACTCATCCCATCGTACAACCAGGATGGGACGGGAGCTGACCCGTGGCCGGATTGGAGAACACGCTAAGGGGAAGCTGTCTTGTTGAAGATGTCTTGGTGCGCCGTGTTCGGCTGCCTTGTGCCGGCCGTTGGGGCCGGGTTGAGGAATTTGGCCGGGTCGAGGGGCTCGGCCGAGTCGAGCAACCCGGCCAGGCGTGAGCCGGCTTGAGAGACGTTGTCGGCCCCGTTGTTTTTGAAAAGGATCCGGGTTCCGTTGCCTGCCTGGGGTTCATCCCCTGACACTTGAGCTAGTTATAGAGGCAAGACTAGGAACCTTTTATTTAACCATTTATCATTCCATATGTGCATATGAGTTTTTCACTGGATCACATATTCCAGCATCATAGCAGTTATATCATGAAATGTAAACTCTTTAATCCTGAACATGGAAATAAAGTAATATAAATATTATTGCCTTTAGGGCATATTTCCAATAGGAGGTGGTAGGTCGCAAAGGAGGAGGGGAAGCGACGATGCGCCAATTAGGACCTGGCCACCCCATCTATGACAGGAGAAGATGAGAGGAGCGGGAGGGAGAGGTGAGCCAAACCCTATCTAGGAGAGGGAGGGGGTTGGGAGGGGTTACTGGCCAAATAATCGGGCATTGTTTGGCCCTAGTTAACGGGCTAGCAAGGATTTATCGTCCTAACAATTGATTAATTGGTGTGCCATGCCATTTAATTGGCCTGGCAAGTTAAGGCGATGAAAGGTGTTATTCGAGTCGGCCACCCTACGAGTAGCGATTAACTGGCCCGTTAACTGACTAATCGGACGAATTCTTGAACAGTGCCAATGATTTTATTCATTTCACTATGGTTCATGCAATTCGGTATATAATTGATCCCCTTAAGCTATTTCTAGCATGGAAAAGAATGATTGATTTTCCTTAGTTTGCATTGATCAGTTTCACCATACATGCAAAGTTATGGTTCTACCACATTAAGTAAGAGGTGTTGTCTACAGACTTGATTAAATGACAACATTTGTAGACCCTTTTCAAGTAGTAGTCTATTGTTAGATGTGGTGGACAACATTTTTAGACCCAGCTACAGACAAGGTGTAGTAATAGATAGTTGGGTCCAACAAGCTATCATGTCTTTTATTACACAACCACGACCTACTTATTGTAATTATTTTTCCTTTAAACAATAACAATTGCAAGCTCGACCATCTTAATTTGTTTCATCCATGTTCTTCTTTGTCTTCCAATTGTACCACACAACAGTACCAACAAAAACTGTCATGTAGGGCCTGTTTGGTTCTTGCCCAGAATCACCCTGCCAAATCGTTGGCGTCATAGGCGTGCCAAAATATTGGCGCCAAATTTGGCCGCCCCCGTTACGCCAGCGCGTTGGCGTAGAAGATACAGAGGAGAGGCTAGGGTGTGGTGGCGTGACAAAATTTTGGTCCCCATCCAAATGCGATACAGTGTCTTCAGTCAACGCCAATATATTGGCAGGGCATGCAATGGCCCCAATCCAAATAGCCTCGTAAGCTTCTTCAACGTGTGTACCACATATATGCCTTCTCTGTTCTTATTTCAGGAATGTCTACAAGGAAAAGAAACTATTATCTTTGGTTTTAGAAAGAGAACAACGTCAAAGCGTGAAGGTTCGAAGCAAATCATCCAATCATGTAGGCCAACATCAACAACAAGAGGCCAAGAACCGGGCATGCAAAGGATTATGTGATGAAGAGAATGGCGACACCACATGATAGTCGGAAGCAAACCGTCCAAACATGACGGCCAAGAGAAAATCATCGAGTGCCGACAAGCAACAAGCTATTCCATCAACTTTTTGTCTTTATCTACATGTGTAAACCATTTAGCTAGACAACGTACCATCTTAAACCAGTGCTCACGCATTATAATTTTTCACAAGAAATTAAACTACAAATTGCGAAATGACATGCTCATATACACGGGCACGTGTGCCGCCGCGCCTCTACCTGCTAGTAGTTTAACTATTGGGCAAAAGCTTCGAAAATTGCTTTTGGAGGCTGAACTCCATGGAGGCCTCCTTTTGGAAAATTCAAAATTCATATTTTTACATTTCAAAAATTATTTAAAAAAATATATATACATGGAGTCATAATGTACATGTATGTACATTTTCAGGACAAAATACGTTGAAATGAGGGTTGTGCAGAAAAAACAAATTTGGGACTTTTTAACACATGATACTATTCATTCTCAAAGTCCAGAAATCTATCTTTCTTGTATAGGTCGCATTTTAAGGTATTTCATCCTGAATTTTTACACACACATACATTTCATCCTTGTATAGTTGCTTAATTTTTCAGATCTTTTTGAAATCTGAAAGTTTAAATTTTGAATATTTTTAAAATAAAAGGTTCCATGAAGCTCGGTCGCCAAAACGCCATACTCCAAAAGCTTGCCCTACAAAACCCAACTGCTGGATCGACGAAGTCTTCGATTTCATCAGTAGTGGTGAGATATTTTCATTCGCTGCCAGCTTGCATAGTTCGTTTTAGCTTGCCCCACGGAACCTAACTGATCTAAACGCTCTTATATTTTTTTACGGAGAGAGTAACATTTATTGTCCCTTCTTTGAAAAACAGGTTGAACGTTCGCTCACACATAATTACGTTGTCTCTCTCTATTGCCCCAACTTCTATGCCCGAGATCAAATCACGATCTTTTGCATAACTGGAGGAGGGCGCTTCCGATTATTGGTGACCCATGGCATGTCGTTGTGCAACGGCACCCATAAATGTGAAGAAGAATCTACGTCTACGTCTTGCTTCTCTACGACCTCTGAGACCGATGGGCGACGTTAAGCCGACATGCCTCTGTGCGTGGTATCCGTTGACAGTTGTAATTCCATCTCCACGATCATCCATCCAAATCACGGCCGAGATTATGACTGGAACCGAGAAACGTGCGTAATGCTAGTCCTTCTTCTTATTCTGTATGCTCTTGCGGTCGGGGTCGGGGAAATACGACGGCCGGCCAGTGATGGAGCCGAAAGCACAGATCAGATGCTAAAGTAAGGGTGTGCATGCATGCACCCGACCCAATGCTTTGTACCGATCGACGATGGTGCCGATCTTTTTTCCTTCTACATGGACCCGAGATTAGCATCACCGTGATCGAGACCGATCGCAGCGAGGCAACCACTCCCATGAGGCTGGTTGTAATCTGTTGTGAAACTAATATATCCGTAATGTACAGTTATATGTTGGTATTATATAGGACTATATTTTTTTGCCTTGCCTGATACAAAATAATACATCATTTAATATGATATTCAAACATCCTTTTTTTTATTTAATTCTATGTCACCTCATCAAAATTGCTTAGAGCAACTTCAATGGGGCGACCCATTTTGTCCGCGGCCGTCCGTTTGGGTTGGCGTGGACAAAAAGGCCGGCCCAACGCGCCGACCCAAACGGACGCGCGTCCGCTTTCGTCCGCCTGTCGAACCATTCCCGGCCCATTTTTTAGCCTGATTTGCGTCGACGCGGACACGAGACGGACGCGCGCGCTCGCCCTCTTTCATTACCGGTACCGCTGGTCGGTGGCACATTGAATTCACACCCTCGTCCGCCTGCTACGTCGCTGATGTCGCCGGCCATTTTTTCAGATAAAAATGGATACGTAGATAAATGTAGCGTACACAGATAAAAAGAAAAGACCACTACTAGTCGATTTCCGACTCCGACTCGGTAATGTCCTCCTCCGATGTCTGAACTGAATGTAGGCGTCAGCATACGCCTCGTCTTCAAAGTCCCAACCCGCCGTTTCTCGTACCTTCAGTTTTAATTGAGTTGCCTGCTTCCGCGAACGCTTGTCCTCCCGATAGGCGGCTCGCTCCCTCCTCCTCGCGTCCCTCTCCGATCTCAATTGCTTGTAGAACTGGCGCTTGTCGACGATGTCCTGCGGGAAGCCTCCGTGCCACACCACCAAGGCTTCTACGTCCTTCTCTACGATGGCGAGGCGACGCTGCCGCCTCTAGATCCTGTGCCCGCTGGCTCGACACATTGGAAAAATTCATATCCCGACGAGGCCTCAGGAGGCGCCACGCCGCCGTGTCGTACGCGCGGGCCGCCTCATTTGCGATGTCGAAGGTGCCGAGGACGAGACGTTTCTCGCGAAACCAGATCTCAGAGGAGAATGCGCCGGAGCGGCGCTCGCGGACTCCGTGAAAATTGAAAGCGCCCAGGCGGCGGATCGACATGGTGGCGCAGAGGCGGCGAGACTAGGCGGCGAGCAGAGACGGCGAGAGTGGGCGGCGGACAGAGTATGGAGGGAGCGCCTTCTTTATAACGAGCGCCGGCCACGGCGCGCGCGCGGACCTTTCCCGCATGCTGGAGCGCCAAAACCAGGGCGACGGCATGATCTAAAACGCGCGCGGTCATGAAATGGGTTGGCTCGTTGGGCGCACTGCCGACCCAAAACTAAAAGAGGACGGACGGCGGGCGGGTGGCCGACCCAAACAAACAAAAAGCGGACAAAAACGCCGTCCGTTTAGGTCGGCCCGTTGGAGTTGCTCTTAGTTGGCATATATGATACTACCTATGATACTTCTATTACAAATAAACTAATCTCGTTAGACATGTAATATATGATACCATACAGTGACGGCGTCACGCCTTATGTACCACCGTAGGAATACATAC
>NC_057806.1:675469877-675483379 GCF_018294505.1 Triticum aestivum
GGGTGTACTTTATTGGAACAGGATATCTTACAGTGGACGACCTTCTCTTCTATTTGCTCGGCAATCGGAGGTGCTCTCATTTTTGCGCCGCTAATCTCCGACGTGATAGTTCAGACGGCACGCACCCAAATTTTAACGGAAATCTACAATGTGATAATTCAGACGTCGCACACCCAAATCTTAACGGAACTATCTATGCATCAGTTGTCTGGAATATTTTGGAGGTATGAGTCACTTTTTAATCAGTCTTCGAATTTACTTTTGGAAAAATACAAATCCCTTTCATTGACAAAACTGGCCACACGCATCACGACAAAGGCATCCCGGATGGCTGCTAGCGACCCTGGAGGCGTCCACGCCGCCACACCCAAACCTCCCCCACCAGCCATCCAATCCTACGACTCTGGCAGTGTGGTCTATGCTATGGAAACTTCAAGTCCCACATAAAGTTCAAATATTTTGCTGGAGAATTCTGCACGGGATTGTACCGTTAATGTCTATACTCGCTAACAGACACATCCCGGTGAGTGGAGAATGTCCAATCTGTCACGTTGGAGCAGAGGATGTGTGCCATCTGCTTTTTGGATGCATTTCAGCCAAAGAATTGTGGGAGAAATTATGCGTCTTGGACTCTATCAGATCGGCTCTTCATGTGGATCGCTCAGGATCAATAGTTTTGGAACACCTGCTAAACTTACCAACCACTTCGTTTCACCTAATGCCTACTATTCGAAGTATTGACGTCATAGTAGTGGGATGCTGGTATTTGTGGTGGATCCGTAGGCAGGTCACACACAATGAGACAAGTCCACCTCCAAATAAATGGCATGTTTCAGTGATAGCAATTACAGGCGGGTATAACAAAGTGTCGAACCAAAATAGGGAGGACATGGAGCATAGATGGAAGAGGCCAGACCCAAAGTTTGTTAATGTAAATGTTGACGCTGCTTTTTATCAAGATGCAGGTGCAGGAGCAACGGCCCGCTATAATCAGAGACAAGAAGGGCAATTTCTAGCTGCTCGATGCGGATACAATGATTGTGCTTCAGATACTACGGCTATGGAGGCTAGGGCCAAGCGAGATCGCCTTCAATTTGCAAACTCGTTAGATTTAATCATGTTGAGGCCGAATTAGACTCCCTTGAAGTCACTCAATTCTGCACAGGACAAACACAGTGGTGGGATGCATTGGCAGCAGTCTTTGCGGAGTGTTTGGATACTGTTACGTCAATTGGGAGAGTCACCTTCAAGCATTGTTTTCGTGCAGCGAACACCGCACCTCTTGCGCTAGCTAAGTTTAGTTTTTTTAATAGAGTGTCAGATAGTTGGACTGACAAACCTCCTCATGTGCCGTCAATAGCCTTGTGAACGGTGTAATTTTGATTTGAATTAATAAAGCTAGCCATGATGGTTTCTTGAAATAAGCATCGTCTCAAATTTATTTGTGCTTTTTGCCTTCTGAACCTTCGCAAAGTGGGAGTTCTTGCCTCCTGGCACAGGGTTTGAGATAGTCTTCACAAATGTAGACCATCTCGGATAGATGCCATCAGCTAGGTAGTATCCTTTGTTGTAGTGCCGCCCATTGACCTCGAAGTTCACCGGAGGAGAATGACCTTCAACAAGCTTGGCAAAGGCAAGGGAGCACTGCAGCACGTTGATGTTATTGTAAGTTCCTGTCATACCAAAGAAGGAGAGCCAAATCCAGAGGTCCTGTGTGGCTACTGCCTCAAGTACCACACTGCAACCACCTTTGGCTCCTTTGTACATCCCCTGCCAAGCAAATGGATAGTTCTTCCATTTCCAATGCATGCAGTCGATGCTTCCAAGCATCCCAGGAAATCCTCTACTGCATTCTGTGCTCGGATCCGAGCAGTGTCTTTAGTATTGGGTGATCGCAAGTATTGTGGTCCAAACACTGCCACCACTGCCCTACAGAACTTGTAGAAACACTCAATGGTCGTGGACTCGGCCATGCGCCCATAGTCGTCGAGTGAATCACCGGGAGCTCCGTATGCAAGCATCATCATCGTTGTCGTGCACTTCTGGATTGAGGTGAATCCAAGTTTGCCGGTGCAATTCTTCTTGCACTTGAAGTAGCTGCCGAACTCCTGAATGGAATTCACAATTCTGAGGAAAATCTTTCGGCTTATCCGATAAAGGCGCTGAATACTTTGTCGCCGTGCAGTGGAGCGTCGGCGAAGTAGTCGGAGTAGAGCATGCAATAACCTTCCAGACGATGCCGGTTCTTTGCTTTCAGCCGCCCTGGCGCCGAGCCACCTCGCCGCGACTTTTCATTGCTCGCGAGCAGGCCGGCCAGGGCGGCGAGGACCATGAGATGCTCCTCGTCCTTGACAGCGGCATCGGCTTCCTCCTCCAGCAGCACTGTGAGCACCTCCGCGTCGTTCGAGTCCATCGCCAAGCAGACAAATCCCGAACACCTGGAGGGCGTGGTGGGCGCACAACCCCCGGTATCCCGTCCAGCGTGGCCGGAGCGCCGGGAAACTCGCCCAGGAAGGGGGTGGAGAGGTCGCCGCAGCAGAACCTTCTCTCTTTTCCGGTGGGGAAGGCCTATCAAGCGGTGGTGGGCGGTGGCGCCAGGATCAGCAGGGTGGCGGCCGAGCGCGCGGGGCTGGGGGCCGAATCTGGATGATTGTCTTGACTTTTCGCCTGATAGTGTGGCCCAGACGTGTTTTTCCCTTCCGCCGGACCCCCCGAGCTCCCCCCAGTGCGCTGGGTTCGGCTAGGATCGCCGGGCCCAAAAACGGGCCGAGCCGGCGGATTTCGTCGTCTTGGGGGCGCGACGGGGCATTTTTTCGGCGCCGACGCGAAAAAAATCGCCCCGGGGGGCTGTTGGTGGCGCGGCTGGAGATGCTCGTAGCCTGTGCTTTGTGATGTACTTCTAAACACTTAATAAGAAACAATGACATATACTTACGGATTATTAGAAATTGGCATCTAAAAAGTTGAGCACTTACTTTTGCGATGCTTTTGATTTTGACTACTCAGAAATAAATCTAAGAAAAATAAAGTGGTCATATAAATCTGTCGGATACGCAGTGGGCCCTCTCTGTTATTTCGCACTAGGGCCCCTGCCCTGCCAGGACCGGCCCTGCATGGGCGGACGTCGTCGGCGGGGCTCTCCTTCATCCCATCATTTTTTTTTCATTTTGCATCTCCCCTCATCCTCTTTTACCACTGCCGCCCCCTCGCCGTGGGATCTTTACATCCCATCTACAACAACTGGGAGCGCACCCAGTTCTTCACGTCGGAGTGAGACTGACTGTGCGGGCACTCGTCACCATGGCTAGGGGCATGTCCCTGATTGTGGCAGCGACGGCTCCATGTGCGGGCCGTTCTCCGGGCAGATCCGATTGGATGTGGCGTCAGGGGCCTAGTGTGCATCACGCTCTCTGTTCGATGTGGGCCAGGGCGGCGAGGTGCTGGCTTTCTGCACATGTGGTGCCGGCCGGCTTTGCTGTGGTCCACCGCTTGGTGGTGGTGATCCAGATTTGATCGGTCAGATGGTGGTGATTGCAAACTATACTGCAGCGACTTCCTACGGCTCTACGACAACGGTGGTCATCGATAGGTCTTTGGGAGGGTCATCTCTCCTGATCCCGTGGTTGAGTTTGGCGGTGAGATACAAATTACGAACGACGAGTTGACGTAGAGGGATGACTGTGCAATGGTGTCGGTCACATCGCATGTACCTGCTGGTGCATGGAAAGTGGTGGTGACAACACACGAGTGCCTTCGATGGTGGTGCTACTCGAGCACCCAGTCTCGAGTTCCGGTACGAAAGCCTAGGTCATACTTAAGTGGTTATACCTGGCAATGGCGATATTTTTCCTTATGTGTTACCTTATTGAAGGCATTGCTTGGATATGCTCAGATTGATTCTTCAGGGCGAAAACCTAGATTCTAGCCTTGTGGTTGGATCTAGTGACGGCGGCGCTTGAGTGTCAGTCCCTTCTTGAAGACGTTGTTGTTGAAGAACATCATCGTCCATGTGGCATCATGAGATGATTGGTGCAGATATGGTCATTGTTGTAGTTCGTCGATTGCAGATGTAGTCATTTTGTTTTTTCTTTTCTTTTTTCCTCGCCTATGCATAGCTTTGATCTTATATAAATTTACTAGTTGTCAGCGTGTTTTCTCATGTGTGTGAGTTGATGTTTGTTGTGTGCATCTTAACTACTAGAGGTCGGGTGTGTGCTCATTGTGTTATGTATCTTCTTCATGTTTTGAGTAAATAAAATACACCCTTTGTCGAAAAGATCCAGGGCAAAGGTGCTCCGGCCAAAAAACGCAGTCAATTGGTGAAAACATAATTTTGTGGGGGTATTGGGCTAAAATGGTACTAACAATAGACCATATGTGGTAATCATTCTTTTAGACTATAGCTTAAAATTTTCTATAGGATTGGGTTAGATGGGTCTCCACTAGCCGGAGACCCCCCACCCCCCTGAAACGGTGACGCCAAGCCTAACCGCTGCTCGATGAACTTTCATGGTCATCGTGCCGCCTCACCCGCCTCTGTGTCAACTTGTTCCAACCACTAGCCTGCTGTTGGGGGGCCGCCGCCGAAACTCCTATGACCATTGTCGAGCTCACGTAGCCGCCACCCGAACACCCCAATTCTGGTCGTCCTGCTGTGCTCCACACTGTCAGATCCGTCCCCGCAGCCCACTCGGAGTTGCCCCAACGCCGTCCTCGAACATAGCATCATTGTCACCAAGCTCTCACCGCTACCCGATCCCACCCAATTTCTATTGTCCCATCATGCTCCACACTGTCAGATCCGCCCCCGCCACTGTCCCCAAGCATTGTGCCATTGTCGCCGAGCTCTTGTCGTCGTACCTGAGCACCACATCGTCATCCCCAACCTCCCACTACCGTCCTCAAAATTCCCCGCCGCCATTCTCCATCGTCCCCGCCGTCGTATCTGCCTCTCGGTCTCCCTGCCGTCGGATCATCTTGTCGCATGTGGGTCTGAAAATATGGATATCTAGTTTAAGTCTATTGTAAAAGCAGACAAATTTTGGCTACCTAAAACTATTTTTAGGTATCCAACCTTTTGGTCTGCTGTTGGAGATGCTCTAATGGCACGCAACAATCGATGAGACCACTGTGGCTAGCATTTTCTACTTAATTACTATAGTAGGTACAATATAGTACTCCCTCCGTTTCTTTTTACTCCGCATATAAGATTTGGTCAAAGTCAAACTACACAAAGTTTGACCAAATTTATATAAAAAATATGAACATCTACAATATTAAAACTATATAGTATGAAAATACATTTTGTGGTGCATCTGATAATATTGATTTCATATTGTCAATGTTTATTTTTTTAATATAAAGTTAGTCAAACTTTACAAAGCTTGACTTTGACCAAACCTTATATATTAAAAAGAAACGGAGGGAGTAGTAAAAGACAAGAGTGAAAAAAGAAATTAAATAAAAAATGTTGTGCTATAATAGGTAGAATCGTGTAATAATGTTACCAACATTGAAAAAAAAACATATCCATGATCGAGAAACAAGGACAAATACAATACTAACTAATAAACAGATCAATGTCATTTCAGGTGGAAAAAAACCGTCTCATGGATGGGTCAAGGAAAACGTAGATGCATCATTTCATGTGGATACTTTTTCTGGAGCTTGTGGTGCTATCGTGCGTGATGAACGAGGTGATTTTCTAGCAGCAGCGACTTGGTTTCTTCCGCATATCCAAGATGTCGATTCAGCGGAGCTCATGGCAATTAGAAATGGAATGTACTTGTTGGCAAATTTGGGTTGCAACAATGTGGAGATTGAATATGATTGCCTTTTTGCGGTGGAGTCAGTTCAACAAATGGACTCTTTATCTTGGACCCGAGATTGCATTGGTCTCTGAATGCAAGGAGTTGGCAATGGACGTTGCTAAAATATCATTGAAACACTGTTTTCGGGAAGCTAATCAGGTAGCAGATGAGCTAGCTAAACATTCTTTTAGTGCTAGATCTTTGGGTACTTGGGATGATGCAAGCCCTGACTTTGTATCTGAAAAATAAAGTCTATTTGCCGTAAAAAAAACTAATAAGCTGATCCATGATGCTAAACTTGACACTGATGTTCATATTTTCATGTATTTATTTCAGCATTTTTAGTGATGTCCGTTCAGGGAGAGAAGATGTTCTCGTCAACTACGGAGGCGCTTGTGGTGACTTTGTCAATTTTAACATAATGTGTCAGTTCAGTCTATCAAAGGTGCTCACATGAGGGTAGGGTGTGCGTGCATGCGTATATAGAGGTGAGTGTATGCGCGTATGTATGAGCGGCTGCGTATGTAATGTGTTAAAAAGAATGAATTAAAAGCATTGGTATATTACCTAAAAGAAGGAGACTTTTTACGGTACATCATACTACCAAATATGATGGGTAGTATTTATAGTTTATCGAAGGGTCAATATGAGCCGACTCCGGATTTGACTCAAGGACAGATTGGTAATTCTTTGTTATGGGGATTAGTCATCTATTATATGCGTTTTGATATGCAAAGCTCCATCTCTTCCACGCCCGCGCTGCCCCAGGTCCTCCGGCATCCAGACGCCGCCTAGCCGCCTCAACTGGTAGTCGCCTACTCCTCGGCCGAATGCCCTCGCCTCCCGTCGTGCCCAAGGACGGGCACCCTGGACCAACTTCCCTGCCACAACCGGCAGCGCCCTCTATCTTCATTGACGTGTACATCAGAGCTCCGCAGGTTCTCCATCCCGTCTTCGCGTCTTGCTGCCCTCTGCTCCTCATCAAAGCTAGCTAGCTGGTGTAGGCGCGTGTGTCTTCCTGCAGAATATATCCAGCAACTAGCTTTTGGTAGTTAGCCTTGAGCCCTCGATACTTACTCCGTGCGCAGTCCAAGAGCACCAGCCTCGGTGGATCATTGACCGAACTATCCCAAAATACCCTTTATACCTTAATATACTTCCCAAATACCTTTATACCTTAATATACTGCCCAAATTATGCAGTAGTATTGTGGCATCTGAGCCATTAAATCACAGAAATGAAGGGTCTAAATTAATCTGATGTACCGTAAAAGGTCTCAAAAGAAGAAGAAGAAAAACGAAAAAAAACTAAAACCAAGTGATGAACAAAATGCACATAAATTACATTGTTTTACATACAGTACACAAACAAGCCTATCGGTAGGTACGATTTGCGCACAAAACCTAAGTTTAGTCTAAATGCAATTGCCAAATATCAAAACCGAATCTTAGCTTCGCCCTTCGATCGTGTCCATATCCCAACCACAGAATGCCACGTACAGGCGCTCAGCATGCGTGCGGTGCTGTCAGCTTTGTGCCGCTCCACGTCGTTCTCCATGTCCTCGTTAAATACCACACCCCCGGGGCCCTAAACCTTGCAACGCAACTCCTCCACTCTTGAATCACCCAAGAAATTTGGCGCGAAAACTCGCGTGTGTGACTGCTTCTGTTGGTCGGCGGCTATGGACCAGGTGCAACGGAAGAGCATCCTGAGGTCAGCAAAGCCGCTGCCGCGGACGCGGTCGGAAGAGCTGTCCATGTTGTCCGACCTCGGTCAGCGACGGGACGTGGTTCTGAACATCGATGGGAACGGCAACGGCCCCGGCGCGGACGTCCTCGGAGCGGCGGGGAAGCCGACAGCCAGCAGGAAGTTGTCCACCGCCGCCAGCTCGCCGTCCCACTCCCAGGGGTGGGCCGACGCGAGCTTCGACTTCTGGAGGAACGAGGGCGGCCACGCGCGCCGCGTCGATGACTTCAGCTTCAAGAATCGGCCGGCGTCACCGCAGCCGCAGGCATCGTCCCCTTCGCTCTCGCCGAAGAAGAAGGCGGCGGAGGTCGGCGAGGACCCGCCCGCGCGCCTCATCGGGAACTTCCTCGGGAAGCAGAAAGCGGCCGAGGCCGAGCTGCTCGACCTCGACATGGAGACGGACGACATTGGGAGGTCGTCACACTCACACCCGTTCTCATCCAACTCCAGAGATCGGGATGCGCCGCGTGTCTCCTTCAAGGACCGCCAGATGTCCTCGTCCTCTTCATCCGGCTCCGATTCCGATACCGGAGGCATCAAGCCCGCCGGCGACGACGGAATACGCAACACCTCCACTCCCACTCCAGCGGGACCGAGACCATTACTACGAGCCAAGACGCGCTCCCGGCTCACGGACCCGCCGCCGCGGTCATCCGTGGCCGTCGACGAGGAGCGCAAGAAGTCGTCCGCCTTGCGCCCTCCCAAGTCCGGCCAGTTTTCTGGGCGTATAACCGGCAAACCCGGCCAGCGGCGCAAGTCGGGCCCCATGGAGGAGGAGGAGGAGGACGACGACGACCCCTTCACAGACGCCGACATCCCCGACGACTTCAACCGCGGGAAGCTGGGCGCTCTCACCATACTGCAGTGGCTCAGCTTGGTGCTCATCATCGGGGCACTAGTGTGCAGCCTCACAGTAAGGCCCTTGTCACGGAAGAAGCTCTGGGAGCTGCACCTCTGGAAGTGGGAGCTCCTCGTGTTCGTGCTCATCTGTGGCCGCCTCGTCTCCGGCTGGGCCATCCGGATCGCGGTCTTCGGCGTGGAGCGCAACTTCGTGCTGCGGAAGCGCGTGCTCTACTTCGTGTACGGCGTACGCGGCGCCGTGCAGAACGCGCTCTGGCTCGGCATGGTGCTCGCCTCCTGGCACTTCTTATTCGACGAAGGCACCAACACGGCGGTGCTGCCCTACGTGACCAAGGTGCTGCTCTGCCTCCTCGTCGCCACGCTCGTCCGCCTCGTCAAGACGCTTCTCCTCAAGGTCCTCGCCTCGTCCTTCCATGTCTCCACATACTTTGATCGGATCCAGGAGGCGCTGTTCAACCAGTACGTCATCGACACACTGTCCGGGCCACAGCTGGTCGACGAAGACTACGTGATCGCTGAGGTGCGTGAGCTCCAGCGCGCCGGCGCAGACATCCCGAAAGAGCTACACCCCGCCTTGCCAACCAAGAACCTATCGGAGCAAAGGGGCACCCGGGTCTCGGGTTTGATCTCCAAGGGAGGTGGAATCAATCCGTTGTCGAAGGAGAAGAAACGGCGTGAGGCTGATGAAGGCATCACCATTGACAAGCTCCATAGGCTCAATCAGAGAACCGTCTCGGCGTGGAACATGAAGAGGCTGGTGAAGATTGTTCGTTTTGAGACGCTCGCCACAATGGATGAGCAGATCCAGCAAGCAACGGCAGGGGAAGGGGCTGGGTCAGGGACACAGATTCACACTGAATATGAGGCGCAGCTGGCCGCCAAGAAGATCTTTCACAACGTAGCCAAGCATGGTTCCAAGTAAGCATTTCTTTGTTGGCATCCTTGCCTTTTACAAGCTCTTTGCAAATTACATCATTTTATATTTATTCCTATTGTCTAGACTCTAGAGTCTATATCAGATAGTCTTTTGCCTGTAGTGTAGGAATTTTGAGCTCACAAAGAGGTACACGGATAATTGGACTAAATCAACGACAATTAATATGGATCGAAGGGAGTAGTATAATTATTTCTTCTTTAATATCATAAATAGCATGATAATTGTTAGACTTATAGCGCACTGTCGTGTTCACCGTCAATTACAAAAGTGGAAGGACATACTGCATAATTTTATAGGAATACTTAACCAAAATGCCCTCGGTCCTCGTATTTTCAAATATTGTAGTTCTAAGAATAGTGACAATTTACGCATTCGGGCTCTTGATGTTAAATGTATAAATAATAATGCAGGCACATATACTTGGCAGACTTGATGCGCTTCATGAAGCAGGAGGAAGCCATCAAAGCTATGCACCTTTTTGAAGGAGCACAGGAGCACTGTAGGGTGGGCAAGAAGTCTCTCAAGAACTGGGTGGTAATGATCTTATTATATACCCTACTATCCAAGTTGCATCAATCTTCAAGATACCTTCTCTAACATTATCAATGGAACTTCATTCTATAGGTGAAGGCATTTAGAGAGCGCAAAGCTCTTGCCCTAACACTTAATGATACAAAAACAGCAGTTAACAAGCTCAACCAGATGGCCAATGTTGTTGTTGGCCTCATAGTGTCCGCTCTCTGGCTTCTTATTCTCGGCGTAGCAACGACACAATTCTTTGTATTCCTCAGTTCACAACTTCTTGTGGCGGTATTTGTATTCGGGAATACCTTGAAGACGATTTTCGAGGCAATTATCTTCTTATTCGTTATGCATCCTTTCGATGTTGGTGACCGCTGTGAAATTGAAGAGGTTCAGGTAATGAATATATTCTCGATCGGTGCTACTTATTTATTTAGTTGAAAATTACCTCGCATTCGTGGACTGACGTTTAACCACTTGAATTTTAGGTTGTTGTAGAGGAAATGAATATCATGACAACAGTCTTTCTTCGTTATGATAACCTGAAGATCTATTATCCAAACAGTGTACTTGCCACCAAACCAATTTTTAACTTCTATAGGAGTCCTGATATGGGAGAAGGGGTTGACTTCTCTATTCATGTAGCCACACCGATGGAAAAACTGACGCTCATGAAGGAAAGAATACTTCGGTGCGTACCAGTGCTTCTGTCTCGGTTCATATATGTTCACAAATTGGCGTAAACATAACACATCAATAATTTGTAGTGCCATTTGTTGCTGATCTTACCACATCGAACTAATATTAGTTTTCTTTTCTTATGATAATCCAGTTACATTGACAGTAAGAAGGAACATTGGTACCCTGGTGCGATGGTTGTCCTCCGAGATGTAGATGACACCAACAAGCTGAAAGTATCCATATGGCTGCGGCACAGACTCAACTTCCAGGACATGGGTATGAGGTTTGTGAGGCGGGAACTCGTGCTCCAAGAGATGATCAGAGTCTTGAGGGACCTCGACATCGAGTACCGGATGTTGCCCCTTGATGTGAACGTGCGAAACGCGCCCCCTCTGCAATCCACGAGGATGCCGACGACGTGGAATTATTCATGAAGTGGCGGGACATCCCGTTATGAGATCACAAATATAACAGTTACCGTCCATGTCCGGTGACAATGGTAGCAACTATAGCTAAATACTCCCACCGTTCTCAAATAAATGGACATATAGTATTTTAAGACAAATTATGAAGTGGAGTAGAAAATGCATTAGGAAGGTGCAAAGCACCATCCATCTCCTCTTTAATTACCCACCTCCAATGAGATGTGTGCACGTAGAAACTGAGGAGACTATGCATTGAATGTTATTGGTATCTCATTTACTTGTTGTCGATAAGAGCTGTCTCTGTATCTTCGGGTTCTTGGGATGATGTAATCCCTGACTTTGTATCTCATTTACTTGTAAACGACATGATCATCATATGAGAAATAAAGTTTATTTTGCATTAAAAAACTAATAAACACCATGATGCTAAACTTGACAATGATGCTCATATTTTCATGTAGTATTTATTTCAGCCTTTCAATGATGTTTGTTCACGGAGAGGAGATGTTCTCATCGACTACGGAGGCGCGTGTTGTGACTTCGTCAAATTTAAGATGGTGCGTCAGTTCAGTTTATCAAAGGGGCTCATGAGGGTAGGGTGTGTGTGTGTTCATAGAGGTGACTGTATGTGCATATGTATGAGCGTCTGCGTCTGTAATGTGGTAAAAAGGAATAAATTAAGGGCATTGGTATTACCTAAAAGAAGAAGAAAAACAAAAAAAAAACGATGAAAAAAATGCACACAACCATAAATTACACTGTTTATTACCTGAAATACACAAATAAGCATATTGTAGGTACGGTTTGCACACAAATTGCATAGAACCTAAGTTTAGTCTAAATGCAATTGCGAAATAGCAAAACCGAATCTTAGCTTTGCCCTTCGATCGTGTCCATATCCCAACCACAGAATGCCACGTACATGTGCTCAGCGTGCGTGCGGTGCTGTCAGCTTTGTGCTGCTCCACGTCGTTCTCCATCGCCTCGTTAATACCACACTCCCGGGGCCCTAACCTTGCAACACAACTCCTCCACTCTTGAATCACCCAAGAAATTTGACGTGAACACTCGCGAGTGTGTGTGCTTCCGTTGGTCGGCGGCGACGAACTAAGCACTGGCGGAGCTACATGCAACCCTGCAGGGGCCATGGCCCCCCAGGTTTGGTAAAATTTGTGAAGACATTTTTTATATGTAGGTGCAGATGGAAAAAATACAGCTTTTGCCCCCTTAGAATTAGACATTTTCTCTCTTGCCCCCCAACC
Organism: Triticum aestivum; assembly: GCF_018294505.1. NCBI lineage: Eukaryota > Viridiplantae > Streptophyta > Magnoliopsida > Poales > Poaceae > Triticum > Triticum aestivum. The sequence goes on from NC_057806.1 coordinate 675,482,122, forward strand.
AATCTTGTGTAGCTCCGCCACTGGAACTAAGTGTGTTAGAGATATATTTGGGATACATGTATTTGGTCATTCTCTCCAGGGCCCTAAACCTTGCTTCTATTGGTCGGCGGCTATGGATCAGGTGCAACGAAAGAGCATCTTCAGGTCAGCAAAGCCACTGTGGCGGACGCGGTCGAAAGAGCAGTCCATGTTGTCCGACCTCGGACAGCGACGGCAACGGCCCGGCGCTGGCGTCCTTGGAGCGGCGAGGAAGCCGACAGCTAGCAAGAAGTTGTCCACCGCCGCCAGCTCGCCGTCCTAGGGGTGGGCCGAGACGAGCTTCGACTTCTGGAGGAACGAGGGCGGCCACGTGTGCCGCATCGATGACTTCAGCATCAAGAATCGGCCGGCGTCACCGCAGCCACAGGTATCGTCCCCTTCGCTCTCAACGAAGAAGAAGGCGGCGGAGGTCGGCGAGGACCCGCCCACGCGACTCATCGGGAACTTCCTCGGGAAGCAGAAATCGTCCCCGAATACACCTACACCTGCATGAACAGTACACTTGAAAGAAATACAAAACAAACTTAAAAAAAATCTGAAATTTTGGGACATCAAACTAGATCAAAAGTTTTAGTTTCCTGTAAAATTTCATGACCAAATAACATTCAAGGAGCCCTTAACAAAAATAACAAAATCTGTGTTCAAAGTTTTCTTCACTTTTGAGGAGTGATTTTTTTGTTTTTTTACTGGGGACTCCTCGAATGTTATTTGGGCACGAAATTCCACAGGAAGCTAAAACTATTGATCTAGTTTGATGTCCCAAAATTTTAGATTTTTTTTGCTTTATATATTTTTCAAGTGTACGGTTCATGCAGGTGCACCTACACTCGGGAGCAGCCACACCTCCGAGGCCGAGTTGCTCGACCTCGGCATGGAGATTGATGACATCGGGAGGTCGTCACACACACACCCGTTCTCATCCAACTCCCAAGATCGGGATGCACCGCGTGTCTCCTTCAAGGACTGCTAGATGTCCTTGTCCTCTTCATCCGGCTTCGATTTCGGTACCGGCGGCGTCCATAAGCCCTCCCACCCCCCACGGAAAAAAATTATATGGTCTCATATAAATCAGGTGAGACCCGCCCTGATGAATGATATGTGGCATTCACAAATCACAAAGCATCTAATCTCCCCCCCCCTGATTTTAAGTGGGGGGTGGGGTGGATGCTTTGTGATTTGTGAATGCCACGTGTCATCCATCAGAATGGGTCTCACCTGC
>NC_057806.1:675483667-675592396 GCF_018294505.1 Triticum aestivum
GTGCTGACGATAGAATACGCAACGCCTCCACTTCCACTCTAGCGGGACTGAGACCATTACTGCGAGCTAAGACGCGCTACCGGCTCACGGACCCGCCGCCGCAGTCACCCGTGGCCGTCGACGAGGAGCGCAAGAAGTCGTCCGCCTTGCCCCCTCCAACTCCGGCTAGTTTTATGGGCGTATAACCGGCAAATCCGGCCAGCCGCGCAAGTCCGGTCCCATGGAGGAGGAGGAACATTGTGTTGGAACAAAGTTTGTCATTAGTGCTAGGTTTAGATTATTTTGTGTTTAGCCATGTCAAGTGCATGCATTGTTAGTTAGAGTAGTGCCGCACATACTTGCATGGATAAAGCTAGCGGCTTGATAGGCTTAGTTGTGGACCAAGTAAGTGTGAGGCGCTGTTACTTGTGGCCTAGATACCGGCTAGTGGGAGCGATTAGTGGATCAAGCAGGTTGTGAGCTTGACCATGTATGTGTGCGTGTGCATGCATGTTAGAATTAATCCGAGACGCACCATCAATCTACTGAGAACCAAGTAATCACATGAGTACGACACCGAGATTTGTTAACGAGCTTCACTATCATGGCTACATCCTTGGGGCCTGACTATGGGCGCTCCTCCCCATGACACCGCTACAATACCGCACCCTGGCCGCCCGGGCGCCGGCACACGTCGCCGGTTCCCCCGCGTGCCTGTGCTATTATGTTGGCATATGTTACATCGTGTGTCTACCCCCACTATATATGAGAGGTCTGGGATACAAGTGTCCTATTAGGACACAACTCCTACCCTGTCTACACACATTCCAAAACCAAGTCCAACTGTAACCTACCTTGTACAATAATATTTGACACAATTCTAACAAACTCCACCTTGGCGAATATTCTTCACCACCTTGAATTCATCCATGCGTCGAACCTCCATGTACATTGGACTTGAGATACGTCATGAGCACCGCTGCTACTCCCAGACTTCATGTGACTCCACCTGCAACTGTAGTCCCTTCTTGTCTTCTTCAGAGTCAACGCTCGAGCAAAATTAAGTTCCTCATTACTCTACCTTGTGCTTCCAACTTCCGGAGAATCCGTTCAATGCCATCACACATCGACCACTGTCTGTGTGAAAAACTCTTGGATGCTCAGAATGCGACGCCTAACCGGCTGGAGTATTCACAGTCCTCAAGTGTAACAAGTGTTGGGGAATGCAGTATTTCAAAAAAATTCCTACGATCACGCAAGATCTATCTAGGTGATGCATAGCAACAAGAGGGAAGAGTGTTGTCCACGTACACTCATAGACCGAAAGCGGAAGCGTTATGACAACACGGTTGATGTAGTCGTACGTCTTCATGATCCGACTGATCCTAGCACCGAAGATACCGTACGTCTTCACGATCCGACCGATCCTAGCACCGAAGGTACGGCACCTCCGTGATATGCACATGTTCAGCTCGGTGACGTCCCACGAACTCTAGGTCCAGCTGAGGTCGAGGGAGAGTTTCGTCAGCATGACGTCATGATGATGATGATGATGATGAAGTTACCAGCGCAGGGCTTTGCCTAAACACTACAACGATATGACCGAGGTGGAAATCTGTGGAGGGGGCACTGCACACGGCTAAACAATCAACTTGTGTGTCTATGGGGTGCCCCCTTCCCCCGTATATAAAGGGGGGAGAAGGAGAAGGCCGACCTAGGAGGAGGCGCGCCCAAGGGGGGGGCAATCCTACTCCAAGTAGGTTTGCCCCCCTTTCCTATTCCTACTAGGAGAAGGGGGAAAGAGGAGGAGAGGAGAAGGAAAGGGGGAGCCCCAAACCCTAAACCAATTCGGTTTGGGCCTAGGGGACGCGCCCCACCACTTGCATGTTGCCCTCTTTCTCCACTAGGGCCCATTAAGGCCCATTGACTCCCCTGGGGGTTCCGTTAACCCCCCGGTACTTCGGTAAATGCCCGAACTCATCCAGAACCATTCCGATGTCCAAACATAGCCTTCCAATATATCGATCTTTATGTCTCGACCATTTTGAGACTTCTCGGCATGTCCGTGATCACATCCAGGACTCCAAACTACCTTTGGTACATCAAATCACATAAACTCATAATACCGATCAGCATTGAACGTTAAGCGTGCGGACCCTATGGGTTCGAGAACTATGTAGACACGACCGAGACACTTCTCCAGTGAATAACCAATAGCGGAACCTGGATGCTCATATTGGCTCGTACATATTCTACGAAGATCTTTATCGGTCAAACCACATAACAACATACATTGTTCCCTTTGTCATCGGTATGTTACTTGCCCGAGATTCGATCGTCTGTATCTCAATACCTAGTTCAATCTCGTTACCGGCAAGTCTCTTTACTCGTTTCGTAATGCATCATCCCATAACAAACTCATTAGTCATATTGCTTGCAAGGCTTATAGTGATGTGCATTACCGAGAGGGCCCAGAGATACCTCTCCGACAATTGGAGTGACAAATCCTAATCTCGATCTATGCCAACTCAACAAACACCATCGGAGACACTTGTAGAGCATCTTTATAATCACCCAGTTACGTTGTGAAGTTTGATAGCACACTAAGTATTCCTCCGGTATTCGGGAGTTGCATACTCTCATAGTCATAGGAACACTTATAAGTTATGGAGAAAGCAATAGCAATAAACTAAACGATCATAGTGCTAAGCTAACGGATGGGTCTTGTCCATCACATCATTCTCTAATGATGTGATCCCGTTCATCAAATGACAACACATGTCTATGGCTAGGAAACTTAATCATCTTTGATTAATGAGCTAGTCAAGTAGGGGCATACTAGGGACACTCTGTTTGTCTATGTATTCACACATGTACTAAGTTTCCGGTTAATACAATTCTAGCATGAATAATAAACATTTATCATGATATAAGGAAATATAAATAACAACTTTATTATTGCCTCTAGGGCATATTTCCTTCAGTCTCCCACTTGCACTAGAGTCAGTAATCTAGTTCACATCGTCATGTGATTTCACACCAATAGTTCACATCTTTATGTGATTAGTTCACATCTCCATGTGACTAATACCCAAAAGGGTTTACTAGAGTCAATAATCTAGTCATCGCTATGTGATTAACACCCAAAGAGTGATCATGTTTTTCTTGTGAGAGAAGTTTAGTCAACGGGTCTGCCACATTCAGAGACGTATGTATTTTGCAAATTTTCTATGTCTACAATGCTCTGCATGGAGCTACTCTAGCTAATTGCCCCCACTTTCAATATGTATCTAGATCGAAACTTAGAGTCATCCAGATCGGTGTAAAAGCTTGCATCGGCGTAACTCTTTACGACGAACTCTTTATCACCTCCATAACCGAGAAATATCTCCTTAGTCTTCTAAGGATAATTTTGACCGATGTCAAGTGATCAATCCTAGATCAATATCGTACCCCCTTGCCAAACTCATGGCAAGGTACACAATAGGTCTGGTACATAGCATAGCATACTTTATAGAATCCTATGGCTGAGGCATTGATACGTCTCCAACGTATCTATAATTTTTTTATTGTTCCATGCTATTATATATTCTGTTTTCAATGTTTAATGTGCTTATTTATACACTTTTATATTATTTTTGGGACTAGCCTATTAACCGGAGGCCCAGCCCAAATTGCTGTTTTTTTGCCTATTCCAGTGTTTCGCAGAAAAAGAATATCAAACGGAGTCCAAACAGAATGAAACCTTCGGGAGCGTGATTTTCGGAACAAACGTGATCCAGAGGACTTGGAGTGGACGTCAAGCAATCAATGAGGAGGCCACGAGGCAGGGGGCGCGCCTACCCCCCTGGGCGTGCCCTCCACCCTCGTGAGCCCCTTGTGGCTCCACTGACCTACTTCTTCCTCCTATATATACCTACGTACCCTAAAAACATCAGAGGACACAACGAAAACCTAATTCCACCGCTGCAACCTTCTGTACCCGTGAGATCCCATCTTGGGGCCTTTTCCAGAGCTTCGCCGAAGGGGGCATCGATCACGGAGGGCCTCTACATCAACTCCATGGCCTCTCCGATGATGTGTCAGTAGTTTACCTCAGACCTTCGGGTCCATAATTATTAGCTATATGGCTTCTTCTCTCTCTTTGGATCTCAATACAAAGTTCTCCTCGATTCTCTTGGAGATCTATTCGATGTAATCTTCTTTTGCGGTGTGTTTGTCGAGATCCGATGAATTGTGGGTTTATGATCAAGATTATCTATGAACAATATTTGAATCTTCTCTGAATTCTTTTATGTATGATTGGTTATCTTTGCAAGTCTCTTCGAATTATCAGTTTGGTTTGGCCTACTAGATTGATCTTTCTTGCAATGGGAGAAGTTCTTCGCTTTGGGTTCAATCTTGCAGTGCTCGATCCCAGTGACAGTAGGGGAAATGACACGTATTGTATTGTTGCCATCAAGGATAAAAAGATGGGGTTTATATCATATTGCATGCGTTTATCCCTCTACATCATGTCATCTTGCTTAAAGCGTTACTCCATTCTTATGAACTTAATACTCTAGATACATGCTGGATAGCGGTCGATGTGTGGAGTAATAGTAGTAGATGCAGGCAGGAGTCAATGTACTTGTCACAGACGTGATGCCTATATACATGATCATAGCTAAATATTCTCATAACTATGCTCAATTCTATCAATTGCTCGACGGTAATTTGTTCACTCATCGTAATACTTATTCTATCTTGAGAGAAGCCACTAGTGAAACCTATGGCCCCCGGGTCTATTTTCCATCATACAAGTTTCCAATCTATTTTATTTTGCAATCTTTACTTTCAATTTATATCATAAAAATACCAAAAATATTTATCTTATTATTATTATCTCTATCAGATCTCACTCTTGCAAGTGGCCGTGAAGGGATTGACAACCCCTTTATCGCGTTGGTTGTGAGGTTCTTATTTGTTTGTGTAGGTACGAGGTGACTCGCGCGTGGTCTCCTACTGGATTGATACCTTGGTTCTCAAAAACTGAGGGAAATACTTACGCTGCTTTGCTGCATCACCCTTTCCTCTTCAAGGGAAAAACCAACGCATGCTCAAGAGGTAGCAAGAAGGATCTCTGGCGCCGTTGCCGGGGAGATCTATGATACGTCTCCAACGTATCTACTTTTCCAAACACTTTTGCCCTTGTTTTGGACTGTAACTTGCATGATTTGAATGGAAATAACCCGGACTGACGTTGTTTTCAGCAGAATTACCATGGTGTTATTTATGTGCAAGAGCAAACGTTCTCGGAATGACCTGAAACTTCACGGAGCCACTTTTCAGAAAATAAGAAAAATACCTGCAAAAGATGAAGGCCAGGGGGGCCACCACCTCTCCACGAGGGTGGGGGGCGCGCCTGCCCCCTAGGGTGGGCCCCCTACCTCGTGGCCCCCCTGTTGCCTCTCCGACTCCAACTCCAAATCTAATATTGTGTTTCGAGGAGAAAAAACTAGAGAGAAGAAATCATCGCATTTTACGATATGGCGCTGCCGCCAAGCCCTAAAACCTCTCGGGAGGGCTGATCTGGAGTCCGTTCGGGGCTTCGGAGAGGGGAATCTGTCGCCATCGTCGTCATCAACCATCCTCCATCACCAATTTCATGATGCTCACCACCGTGCGTGAGTAATTCCATCGTAGGCTTGCTGGACGGTGATGGGTTGGATGGCATCTATCATGTAATCGAGTTAGTTTTGTTAGGGTTTGATCCCTAGTGTCCACTATGTTCTGAGATTGATGTTGCTATGACTTTGCTATGCTTAATGCTTGTCACTAGGGCCCGAGTGCCATGATTTCAGATCTGAACCTATTGTGTTTTAATCAATATATGAGTGTTCTTGATCCTATCTTGCAAGTCTATAGTCACCTATTATGTGTTATGATCTGTTAACCCCGAAGTGACAATAATCGGGATACTTACCGGTGATGACCGTAGTTTGACGAGTTCATGTATTCACTATGTGTTAATGCTTTGTTCCATTTCTCTATTAAAAGGATGCCTTAATATCCCTTAGTTTCCGTAAGGACCCCGCTGCCACGGGAGGGTAGGACAAAAGATGTTATGCAAGTTCTTTTCCATAAGCACGTATGACTATATTCGGAATACATGCCTACATTATATCAATGAACTGGAGTTAGTTCTGTGTCACCCTAGGTTATGACTGTTACATGATGAACCGCATCCGACATAATTCTCCATCACTGATCCATTGCCTACGAGCTTTCCATATATTGTTCTTCGCTTATTTACTTTTCCGTTGCTATTGCTATCATCACTACAAAATACCAAAAACATTACTTTTACTACTATTACCTTTTGCTACCGTTACCACTACTATCATATTACTTTGCTACTAAATACTTTGCTGCAGATATTAAGTTTCCAGGTGTGGTTGAATTGACAACTCAGCTGCTAATACTTGGGAATATTCTTTGGCTCCCCTTGTGTCGAATCAACAAATTTGGGTTGAATACTCTACCCTCGAAAACTGTTGCGATCCCCTATACTTGTGGGTTATCAAGACTATTTTCTGGCGCCGTTGCCGGGGAGTATAGCTCTATTCTTTGAGTCACTTGGGATATATATCTGCTTATCATTATGAAGAACTTGAGAGATCCAAAAACCAAGATCTATCCCTCAACTACGAGGGGAGGTAAGGAACTGCCATCTAGCTCTGCACTTGATTTACCTTCTGTTATGAGTAAGTTTGCGACACCTACACCTTCTTCTGCTATTCGTTCTGATATGTCGCATGTTATTGATGATGCCACTTCTGCTATGCATGGTACTTATGATGAAACCACCTATATGCCTGATACTACTGTGCCACTTAGTGATTTTCTTGATGAACAAATTGCTAGGGCTAGAGAAATTTAAAATATTGAATCTGATGATACTGATGAAAGTGATGATGAAGAATCACTTGTTATTCCTAAGGGTTATGTTTTTGATCAAGAAGCTTCTTTCGCTATCTTAGCTTGCAAAAATAGAAATGAACTCAAAAGGTTATTAGCTAAATGGAGTAAGAAATCTCTAAATGCTAGAATGAAACCTGACCCTGCTTTTGCTACTTCACCTATCTTTGTTACTGATAAGGATTATGAATTCTCTGTTGATCCTGATATAATTACTTTGGTTGAATCTGATCCTTTTCATGGTTATGAATCTGAAACTGTTGTGGCACATCTTACTAAATTGAACGATATAGCCACCCTGTTCACTAAAGATGAGAGAACTCGTTGCTTTTACATCCTTAAAATGTTTCCGTTCTCATTAAAGGGTGATGCTAAGATATGCTTTAATTCTCTTGATCCTGGTTGTGTGCGTAGTCCCCAGGATATGATTTATTACTTCTCTGCTAAATATTTCCCTACTCATAAGAAACAAGCTGCTTTAAGGGATATATATATTTTTGTGCAAATTGAAGAAGAGAGTCTCCCACAAGCTTGGGGGAGGCTTCTCCAATTACTTAATGCTTTGCCTGATCATCCTCTTAAGAAAAATGAAATACTTGATATCTTTTATAATGGACTAACTGATGCCTCCAGAGATTACCTGGATAGTTGTGCTGGTTTTGTTTTCAGGGAAAGAACACCGGATGAAGCTGAAATTCTATTGAATAATATGTTGACAAATGAAAATAATTGGACACCTCCGGAGCCAATTCCTGAGCCTATTCCTAAACCAACTCCGAAGAAGAGGGGTATTCTATTTCTCAGTCCTGAAGATATGCAAGAGGCAAAGAAATCTATGAAAGAAAAGGATATTAAAGCTGAAGATGTTAAGAGTTTACCTCCTATTGAAGAAATACATGGTCTTAATTTACCGCCTGTTGAAGAAACATATGATCTTAATCCATTACTTATTGAAGAAACTCATGGCCTTGATAACCCGACACAGGTAGTAAAGGTAAATTCTCTCTATAGATATGATAAAGCTGAAATCCCATTTACTAAATTTGCTAGACCATGCTTAGATGAGTTTGATAAATTCATGGCTAAGCAAGAAGACTTTAATGCTTATTTTGGTAGACAATTGAAATACAATTTAAATATTCTTGAACACTTGGGTGATTATATGGCTAATGTCAAAGGTGAACTTAAACTTATTAGTAAACATGCTTCCATGGTTACCAGTCAAGTAGAACAAGTACTTAAAGCTCAAAATGATTTGCTCAACGAATTGAATAGTAAAGATAATGATAATGCTGTTAGAGTGGCTACTAGAACTGGTAGAATGACTTAGGAACCTTTGTATCTTGAAGGCCACCCTAAGAGAATTGAGCAAGATTCTCAGAGAAATAATATAGATGTACCTAGTTCTTCTAAAAGGAAGAAAAAGAAAAATGATAGGACTTTGCATGCTTCTAGTGATCCTATTGTTGAAACACCTGAGAATCCAAATGATATTTCTATTTATGATGCTGAAACACAATCTGGTAATGAACCTAAAACTAGTGGTAATGCTAATGATATTGTTCATGATGATGCTCAACCTAGTAATGATAATGATGTAGAAATTGAACCTGCTGTTGATCTTGATAACCCACAATCGAAGAATCAACGTTATGATAAGAAAGACTTTGTTGCTAGGAAACATGGTAAAGAAAGAGAGCCTTGGGTTCAGAAACCCATGCCTTTTCCTCCCAAACCATCCAAGAAAAAGGATGATGAGGATTTTGAGCGCTTTGCTGAAATGATTAGACCTATCTTTTTGCGTTTGCGATTAACTGATATGCTCAAAACCAACCCTTATGCTAAGTACATGAAAGATATTATTACAAATAAAAGAAAGATGTCGGAAGCCGAAATTTCCACCATGCTTGCTAATTATACCTTTAAGGGTGGAATACCAAAGAAACTTGGAGATCCACGAGTACCCACAATACCATGCTCCATTAAAAGAAACTATGTTAAAACTGCTTTATGTGATCTTGGAGCCGGTGTTAGTGTTATGCCTCTCTCTTTATATCATAGACTTGATTTGAATAAGTTGACACCTACTAAAATATATTTGCAAATGGCTGATAAATCAACTGCTATACCTGTCGGTATTTGTGAGGATGTGCCTATTGTAGTTGCAAACGTTACTATTTTAACGGACTTTGTTATTCTTGATATTCCCGAGGACGATAGTATGTCTATTATTCTTGGAAGACCCTTTTTGAATACTGCAGGGGCTGTTATTGATTGCACTAAAGGCAATGTCACTTTTCATGTTAATGGCAATGAGCATATGGTACACTTTCCCAGGAAACAACCTCAAGTTCATAGTATCAACTCTATTGGAAAATTTCCATCGATTATATTTGGAGGTTTTGAATTTCCTCTTCCTACTGTCAAGAAGAAATATGATATTCTTATTATTGGGGATGTGCATATCCCCGTTGAGGTAACATAGTGTTATTCGGAATGAGTTCGTTAACAAGACTTGATCAACCTTGTTAGTAGATTCCTTTTGATGATCATGAGATGGATGAAACTAGAAGGCACAACCTTCTGTACATCACTTTCACTTTCTGTTATTTATATTAAATAAAATTAAAATAAATACTTTTCTGTCTGTTATCTGATTATCCGTGCAATATAAAAATACCTCGAAAATAAAACTTTTCCAAATGCCCTGAAATTTAAATGTGATTTTTTCTAGAATATTTGACAATATTTGGCACTGAGAACACAACAGGGGGTCAACCACCTGCCCACGAGGGTGGAGGGCGCGCCCTACCCCACTGGGCGCGCCCCCCTGCCTCGTGGGCCCACGGTGGCCCTCCTCCACTAATTCCTGCACCCATACACTTCATCTTCCTCCCACAAACACGAATATCCAGCTCAAGCACGAGTTCTAGCTCACTTTGTTGCCATTTTCGATCTCCTTGCTCAAAGCACCTCTCACAAAACTGATTGGGGAGATTGTTCCTTGATATGTGACTCCTCGATTGGTCCAATTAGTTTTTGTTCTAGTGCTTTATTCATTGCAAATTTTTGCTGCTTAGGTGACCCTGTTCTTGAGCTTGCATGTCAAATTTATATGGTCAAAAGTAGTTTTGATGCATGATATAGGCCCTAGGCACTTGTAGGAGTAGTTGCTATCAATATTATTGAGTTTGGTTTACTCTTATTTTGAAGCTACTAAAAAAATTCAGAATTTTTCAAAGGAAGAAATATGCTTAGGAAAATGTTCCAAGGTGGTTCTTCAAGGAAGCAAGGACCCAGGTTTGCAATGCGTGATGCTGATGACGAGCCACCAAGAGACGCTCCAGTGCGTCCTTGTGAATGGCCTTCTGAGAATTTTATGGATCGAGCGGGAATTAAGGAAGAATTCAACGCATATTTGTGTAACGCTGATCTTGTGAGCTTCGAGGAAGAGAAGTGCAGCCAGTATCACAACCTCACCAGTACCTTTGTGAGGAGGTTTGAATTTTCAACTTCACGTAAGTGTCCAACTGTCCTGTTTGATCTTTATGATAATTCTTACACTATGGACTTAGAGGATTTTACCACTGCATGCAAACTTTCACAATGGGGTAGTATAAGGGATCCTCGCAAATCTGAATTTAGAGATTTTCTTGCTAGCATAACTGTGGGAGAATCTAGAGATATTAAACAAGCTACCATAGGGAGCATTCACTTTCCTGCTATACATTATTTTGCTCTCTTCATAGGTAGGTGCATCAATGGTAAAGATGAGGCATGTGACATGTGTGTCCCCGATCTCAATATTCTTAGGAGTGCTGTGTTAAGAGACCAATCTTATAATTTGGGAGCCATTGTCGCACGTAGGTTGCACCTTAATAGATTTAATGGAGATTTCTTTGGTGGAATTTATGCAGCCCGCATCGCTAATTTTCTTTGTGTAGCCATATACGAAGATGATATTAAATTACCTACTGCTTATCTAGATTTTAATGCTATGGTTCACCACCAGTTTGTCGAGAGGAACGAATCACCTCTCCAGTATCGACTAATCTTTGACAGACGACGTGTTGTCCGTATTACTCTCCCTGCTCCTGCCTTCTTTGATTATCAGGCAAGAGGAAGATATACTATTACCAAAGAGGAGGTAGATGAGTACGAGAGGAGAGAGGAGGCCGCTCGTCGCCACGCTGCAGCTCAACAGGCGATAGCCGCTGCATTGCAGTATGACCCCAGCTACTATTATGGATATCCGCCAGGCCAGCCGTGGCCATAGACCAACTTAGGCCAAAAGCCTAAGCTTGGGGGAGTACGTATTTCCCACCGACATTACATTTATGTTCACACACTCATTGCTAGATGTCGGTGCTCATACTTTTTCATTGTATCATCCATGCTAGTTTATTTTCCTTTTTATGCTTTCTTCTTGTGTGTTTAATAAACCTTAAGAAAAACCCAAAAAATTAGTTGTAGCTTTTAATCAGTTTAATTTCCATGCTTGTAGTAGTAATTAAAAAGAAAACCCAAAAATATTTCTTGTTCTTCTTTTGCTTGCTGGGAGCTTTACCGTGTAAATAGTTTTATTTATTTTCTTTCCTTTGGGGGTCGATAGGAGAAGACCATAATTAAATTGTTGAAGTGGCTCTTATATGCATCATTATTTATCTGACAAAAGAGCCCATATTGCCTTGTCTTCTCCTGTTTATTGAATGCTTGCAGATTCCAGCTTAGTCCAATGCACGTGCACTATTATTATTATTCACATCATTCGATCATGCAAGTGAAAGGTAATTATGATGATATATGATGGACTGGCTGAGATGAGAAAAGCTGGTATGAACTCGACCTCATTTTTTTGTAAATATGATTAGTTCATCGTTCCTGATTCAGCCTATTATGAATAAACATGTTTGCAATGACAACTAGAGATCATAGTTTCTTGTGCCATGCTTGATTAGGTATGAGTTATAATGGTTTACCTTGCGTGCCAACATGCTATTGAGATAGTTACGATGTGGTATGATAGGGCGGTATCCTCCTCTGAATGATTTAAGTGACTTGACTTGGCACATGTTCACGCATGTAGTTGAAACAAAATCAACATAGCCTTCATGATATTTATGTTCATGGTGGATTATATCCTACTCATGCTTGCATTCGGTGTTGATCAATTTTAATGCATGTTCATGACTGTTGTCGCTCTCTAGATGGTCGCTTCCCAGTCTTTTACTAGCCTTCACCTGTACTAAGCGGGAATACTGCTTGTGCATCCAATCCCTTAAACCCCAAAGTTATTCCACATGAGTCCACTATACCTACCTATATACGGTATCTACCTACCGTTCCAAGTAAATCTGTATGTGCCAAACTCTAAACCTTCAAATAAATATCCTGTTTTGTATACTCGAATAGCTCATGTATCAACTAGGGTTGTCCGTATCTTCCATGTTAGGCGGGTTATTCTCAAGAGGAGTGGACTCTTCTCCTCACTCACGAGATAAATGGCTGGTCACCGGGATGCCCAGTCCCATGCTTTATGCAAACTAAATCAAAATAATTGCAAACAAAACTCCCCCTGGGACTCTTGTTAGTTGGAGGTACTCGTTGTTTCGAGCAAGCCATGGATTGATGCTTGTTGGTGGAATGGGGAGTATAAACTTTACCATTCTGTTTGGGAACCGCCTATAATGTGTGTAGCATGGAAGATATCGCCATCTCTTGGTTGTTATGTTGACAATGAAAGTATACCGCTCAAAATATTATTCACCTCCATTTCAAAACCGAGCTCTGGCACCTCTACAAATCCCTGCTTCCCTCTGCGAAGGGCCTATCTATTTACTTTTATGCTGAGTCATCATCCTCTTATTAAAAAGCACTAGTTGGAGAGCACCGCTGTCATTTGCATTCATTACTATTAGTTTACATTGAGTATGACTTGACTGGATCTATTTCACCATGAATTACAATGTCTAGTCAGTCCTTGGTCTTTAAAGGTGCTCTGCATTTATGTTTTGCGGTCTCAGAAAGGGCTAGTGAGATACCTTCTTGTTATATCATATTATGATTGTTTTGAGAAAGTGTTGTCATCCGAGATTTATTATTATGGCTCGCTAGTTGATTATGCTATTGATATGAGTAAACTTGAGACCTATGCGTTATTGTGAATGTGGTTAGTTATAATCTGTGCTGAAAACTTGAATGCTGGCTTTACATATTTACAACAACAAGAGCAAACAGAGTTTGTAAAAAAAAATTCTTTATCACTTTCAGTTTGTCAACTGAGTTGCTTGAGGACAAGCAAAGGTTTAAGCTTGGGGGAGTTGATACGTCTCCAACGTATCTACTTTTCCAAACACGGTTGCCCTTGTTTTGGACTCTAACTTGCATGATTTGAATGGAACTAACCCGGACTGACGCTGTTTTCAGCAGAATTACCAGGTGTTATTTATGTGTAGGAGCAAACGTTCTCGGAATGACCTGAAACTTCACGGAGCCACTTTTCAGAAAATAAAAAAATACATGCAAAAGATGAAGGCCAGGGGCCCACCACCTCTCCACGAGGGTGGGGGGCGCGCCTGCCCCCCTAGGGCGCGCCCCCCTACCTCGTGGGCCCCCTGTTGCCTCTCCTACTCCAACTCCAACTCTATATATTGTGTTTCGGGGAGAAACAAAATCAGAGAGAAGAAATCATCGCGTTTTACGATACGGAGCCGCCGCCAAGCCCTAAAACTTCTCGGGAGGGCTGATCTGGAGTCCGTTCGGGGCTCCGGAGAGGGGAATCCGTCGCCATCGTCATCATCAACCATCCTCCATCACCAATTTCATGATGCTCACCGCCGTGCGTGAGTAATTCCATCGTAGGCTTGCTGGACGGTGATGGGTTGGATGGGATCTATCATGTAATCGAGTTAGTTTTGTTAGGGTTTGATCCCTAGTGTCCACTATGTTCTAAGATTGATGTTGCTATGACTTTGCTATGCTTAATGCTTGTCACTAGGGCCCGAGTGCCATGATTTCAGATCTGAACCTATTATGTTTTCATCAATATATGAGTGTTCTTGATCCTATCTTGCAAGTCTATAGTCACCTATTATGTTTTCATCAATATATGAGTTTTGTGCTGATCTGTGACAGATTGAATCCGTCACATATTAACAGATTTCTTGTAGTGGGTTCTCTATTAAAAGGAGGCCTTAATATCCCTTAGTTTCCATAAGGACCCCGCTGCCACGGGAGGGTAGGACAAAAGATGTTATGCAAGTTCTTTTCCATAAGCACGTATGACTATATTCGGAATACATGCCTACATTATATCAATGAACTGGAGCTAGTTCTGTGTCACCCTAGGTTATGACTGTTACATGATGAACCGCATCCGGCATAATTCTCCATCACTGATCCATTGCCTACAAGCTTTCCATATATTGTTCTTCGCTTATTTACTTTTCTGTTGCTATTGCTATCATCACTACAAAATACCAAAAACATTACTTTTACTACTGTTACCTTTTGCTATCGTTACCACTACTATCATATTACTTTGCTACTAAATACTTTGCTGCAGATATTAAGTTTCCAGGTGTGGTTGAATTGACAACTCAGCTGCTAATACTTGAGAATATTCTTTGGCTCCCCTTGTGTCGAATCAACAAATTTGGGTTGAATACTCTACCCTCGAAAACTGTTGTGATCCCCTATACTTGTGGGTTATCAATCTACGCCAAGTCAAGACATACCAAGTACCCATCACAACTCTTATCCTTCGCATTTCATTATTTGCCATTTACCTCTTTTTCCTCTCCCCCACTTCACCCTTGCCGTTTTATTCGCCCTCTTTCCCTTTCGCCCTCTCTTTCCGTTCACTTTTTCTTCGCTTGTTTGCTTGTGTGTTGGATTGCTTGTTTGCCACGATGGCTCCAGATAATACTAAATTGTGTGACTTTGCCAATACCAACAATAATGATTTTATTAGCACTCCAATTGCTCCTCTTACCGATGCTGAATCTTGTGAAATTAATACTGCTTTGCTGAATCTTGTCATGAAAGATCCGTTTTCTGGCCTTCCTAGCACCACAAAAAAAAAGACACATCCATGACATTTTGGGCCGAACGAAATTTTTTCTGTCATACATATGACACTTCTATGGCGATAATTGTGACAAAACACGGTATCATCATAGATGTGGTGGGATCCTACTTCTATGACAAAAAATCATGACAGAAAATGGGCTTTTTGTCCTGGGCGGGCCGGAGACGCAGCTGCATGACATTCTTTGGGCCATCCATGATGGAAAAAACCATGGTAGAAGCGAGGGCGAGGAAAATTTCGGGCAGTTCCTGGTTACGGTGGGAGGTCGGGGGCCGAGCGATGCGCGTTTCTCTCGTACATGTACGCGCGTGTGTGCGAGGCGTTGGCTCTAACTGAACCCGAGCGAGGCGTTGGGCTCTAACTGAACCCGAGCGATTGCACTGCAGGCTACGCGTTACTGAACCCGAGCGATAGATCGATGGCTGTTAACTGAACCCGATCGAGCGATTCCTTCGCTATTGCTGCTAACTGAAGCCGATCGATGTTGCCTCTGGATGAACAGTGAGTGTTGCGGGGGGTTTGGATGAACAGTTCCCGGTGGGGGTGGATGAACAGGACCCCGTGGTGTTGCCTCTGGATGAACAGGACCCCAATCGATCGAGCCGGTTGGGGTTGGATGAACAGGACTCCGTGGAGGGCTGGATGAACAGGACCACCCCGTGGAGGGCAGGATGAATAGTAGATGGTGGAGGGCAGGATGAACAGTAGCCCGTGGAGGGGTGGTTAAACAGGAGGCCGTGGAGAGGGCTGGTTGAACAATAGCCGGTGGAGTAGCGCGCGGTGGAGGTTGGATGAACAGGAGCCCGTGGATGAACAGTCGCAGGTGGAGGCTGGAGGAGGTCGACGGTGGATGAATAGTAGCTTGTGGAGGCTGGAGGGGGTCGATGGTGGAGATGAACAGTATCCCGTGGAGTCCCGTTTTGCGGTACGCCACACCCCTCCCAATGAACAGGACCCCTATTTCGACCGTAGCGCTCCAACACAAGTCTGTTTCCTCTGTTTTGCGGTATGCCACACCCCTCCCGATGAACAGGACCCCCGTTTCGACCGTAGGAGGTCCGTTTCCTCCGTTTTGCGGTACGCCAGACCCCTCCCGATCAATAGGACCCCGTTCCGAATGTAGGAGGTCTGTTTCCTCCATTGTGCGGTACGCCATGCCTTGTTTCCATCGCCTGTTCCATCAAGCCCTCCCGATGAGCACGACCATGCATTCCGTTCCGACCCAGCCGGTTGGCTCCCACGCATTCCGTTGCCTCCGGATGAACACGACGCATTCCGTTGCCTCCCCATGAACACAACGCATTCCGTTGCCTCCCCATGAACACGATGCATTTCGTTGCCTCCCCATGAACACGACGACGACGCTGTTTCTCCGTTCCGACCTAGCCATGTACATGAGCCCTTGCTGTACGTATGCGCGAGTAGGTGTTCGAGACCCCGCCCGTATGTACACATACGTGGCCGTATTTTCTTTCTTGCACCCTGGCCGCTGTACGTACGTGTACATGCTACGTGTGCGCCTCTACTATGACACGTGCATGCCTCTACGACAACACGTGCGTGCCTCTACATCGACCAGTATGTACGTACACGTTCGCGACCAGAATAACAACGCTACGTATGCTTCGACCAGGTGGGTCCCGACTGTCAGGCTCTTCCTTGTCTGCAAAGATGTAGCTGGTGGGTCCCAGCAGTCAGGGGGCGAATCGGTTTTTTTGCCCGGACGCACTTCCTTGCGTGCGAAGACGTAGCTGGTGGGTCCCAGCAGTCAGAGGGAAACGTTTTTTTCGCGGAATACAGTGGCCCGTCCTGTGGGTCCCAGCTGTCTGGTGGAGGAATCATTATTTTTCGCGTAATTAGGAGGCACTTCCTTACTGTGGCCGTGGACCCAGCTGTCAGCCTCTCCACGTACAATCCACGTCCGATGGAAGTTGTTCCTTGACCACGTTGACCACGCTGCGCCGAGAGCACCATGACGATGGACGACGGCGAGGCCTAGGAAGGGGACTACATGGAGGCAGGGAAGACTCGGCAGTTGTTTCCCACGTGGAGGGGAGTATGACTGTACGAGTGTTTACTGGTTCGTCTGTCGTCACCGGAGAATAACAACAGGTGTGGGTGAGTAGAGGGATGGCTAGGCCAGCGATGGGAGTACGGTTGGGCGGTGAGGCCTGCGCGGCAGCATAGCCGGCCGCGAGGAGGAGGGAGCAGGCAGTCCCGCCGGCGCTTGTTTGAGCGGCTGGAGAAGGAAGAGCAGAGATTGAAGAAGCACGACGACCGTTGGATGGACATCCAACAGTATACAGGCCATCTGTGGAAAGCCTCAAATATGTGGAAAACAGCATACAGCCCATCTGCCAATATTTCTAATAATTTACAACCCATTTGCTAATTCTTAAGGTTTTTTGGAGCCCATATTCTTTTTGTTAGCATTACAACCCATATTGTGGCAACGGTTAAAAAATTATACAAAATTTTGCATATTTCGGTGCGGTCCGAACTGTTTTTAATCCCGAAATTTCGACTCACGTTCAAACTGATTTTAAAAATAAATGTATATCAATATAAAATCCAACAAATTCTTCACGCATAAAAATTAATGTAATTTAAAATCTTGAAATGAAAAAAAAGATATTTGAAACTAATTGCTGGTTTGATGTGTTTTAAAAATGTACAACCCATTTCTCATTACTGATGGGTCATTTTCTCGGCCAGCCGAATGAAAGCTCTCCTCGTCTTGAAAGATTTGCAGCCCAACAGGCCTGACAAAGCGACTTACTTGGCAAATCACAAAAAAACTAGGTTGTGGCCGTGGACCCAGCTATCAGCCTCTCCACATACAGTACTCTTCCGATGGAAGTCGTTCCTTGACCACGTTGACCACGCCACGCGGAGACCACCACGGCGGTGGACGACAGCGAGGCCTAGGAAGGGGATGACGCGGCAGCGGAAGCCCGCGCGGAGAGGACTACGAGGGTTCACTGGTTCGGTTGCGGTGTGAGGCTGCCGTCGCCACAGGGCCTGGCCAGCGGTGGGAATAGTAGGGGCGGTGAGGCCTCTGTGGTAGCACAGCCGGCCATGGGAGGCAGGAGCATGCGGCACGACCGGCGCTGCTTTGGGCGGCTAGAGCAAGAAGCACTACGGCCGTTGGATGGACATCGTACGGTCACTAGAGCTAGTATCGTTCATATTGACTAAGTTGACAAAGCCCTTCGTCCCCGTCAACTTAGTAGGCCCACAAGTCAGCCTCCCAGCAAGGTGGGTCCCAGCTAGCCGGGGGAGTATTCATTTTTTTGTGCGTAATAAGGAGGCACTTCCGGTGGGTCCGAGCTGGCAGCGGGGGGGACGTTTTTTTCGTGAAATACGGTGGCCCGTCCGGTGGGTCCCAACAGTCAGGGGGAAACGATTTTTTTCGCAAAATACTGGTGGCCCGTCCGGTGGGTCCCCGCTGTCAGGTGGAGGAATAATTATTTTGCACGTAATAAGGAGGCACTTCCTTGTTGCGGCCGTGGACCTAGCTGTCAGCCTCTCCATGTACAGTCCATGTCCGATGGAAGCCGTTCCTTGACCACGTTGACCATGCTGCGCCGAGAGCACCAGGGCGGTGGACAACGGTGAGGCCTAGGAAGGGGACGACGCGGAGCCGGGGAAGACGCGGAAGTGGATGCCCACGTGTAGAGGAGTAAGAGGGTTCACTGGTTCGCTGCGGTGTGAGGCTGCCATCGCCGCAGAATAACAGGGGGTGTGGGTGAGTAGAGGGATGGTCTGGCCAGCGGTGGGAGTAGTAGGGGGCGGTGAGGCCTCCACCGCATTGCGGCCGGCCACGGGAGGCAGGAGCACGAGGCACGACCGGCGCTGGTTTGGGCGGCTGGAGCAAGAAGACCAGAGGTTGAAGAAGCACTACGACCGTTGGATGGACATCGTACGATCACTGGAGCTAGAATCATGAATATTGACTAAGTTGACAAAGCCCTCCGTCCCCGTCAACCTAGTAGGCCCACAAGTCAGCCTTCCACTAAGGTGGGTCCTACCTGGCAGGGGGTATTCATTTTTTGTGCGTAAAAAGGAGGCACTTCCGGTGGGTCCGAGCTGACAGCAGGGGGAACTTTTTTTCGCGAAATACGGGGGCCCGTCGGGTGGGTCCCAACAGTCATGGGCAAACGTTTTTTTCGCGATATACTGGTGGGCATCTGGTGGGTCCCTGCTGTGAGGTGGAGGAATAATTATTTTCCGCGTAATAAGGAGGCACTTCCTTGCGGCTGCCGTGGACCCAGCTGTCAGCCTCTCCACGTACAGTATTCTTCCGATGGAATTTGGTCGTTGACCACATTGACCACGCCGCGCCGACAGCACCACGACGGTGGACGATGGCGAGGCCTAGGAAGGGGACGACGCGGAGTCGGGGAAGATGCGGTAGTGGATGCCCACGCGGAGAGGAGTACGAGGGTTCACTGGTTCGGCTGCGCTGCCGTCGCCGTAGAATAATAGGGGGTGTGGGTGAGTGGAGTGGAGGGATGGCCTGGCCAGCAGTGGGAGTAGTATGGGGGCGTGAGGCCTCCGCGGCAGCACAACCGGCCACGGGAGGCAGGAGCAGGCGGCACGACCGGCGCTGCTTTGGGCGACTGGAGCAAGAAGACCAGAGGTTGAAGAAGCACTATGGCCGTTGGATGGACATCGTACGGTCAGTCGAGCTAGAATCGTGCAGATTGACTAAGTTGACAAAGCCCTTCGTCCCCGTCAACTTAGTAGGCCCACTATACTGGGTCCCAGATAGCAGGGGGAGTATTCATTTTTTTGTGCGTAATAAGGAGGCACTTCCTTGCGTGCGAAGATATAGCTGGTGGGTCCGAGCTGTCAGCGGCGGTAATGTTTTTTTTTGCGAAATACAGAGGCCGTTTCGGTGTGTCCCAGATGTCAGGTGGAGGAAATCATTATTTTGCGCGTAATAAGGAGGCATTTCCTTGCGTGTGGCCATGGACCCAGCTGTCAGCCTCTCCACATACAATCCACTTCAGATGCATGTTGGTCGTTGACCACGCTGACCACGCCACGCCGAGAGCACCAGGGCAGTGGACGACGGCGAGGCCTAGGAAGGGGACGACACGGAGGCAGGGAAGACTCGGTCATTGTTTTTGTTTCCCACGCGGAGGGGAGGACGACTGTACGAGGGTTTACTGGTTCGTCTGCCGTCGCCGGAGAATAACAGCATGTGTGGTTGAGTAGAGAAATGGTTAGGCCAGCGATGGGAGTACGGTGGGGCGGTGAGGCCTGCGCGGCAGCACAGCCGGCTGCGGGGAGGAGGGAGCAGGCAGTCCCGCCGGCGCTTGTTTGAGCGGCTAGAGCAGGAAGAGCAGAGATTAAAGAAGCACGACGGCTGTTGGATGGACATCCAACAGTATACAGGCCATCTGTGGAAAGCCTCAAATCTGTGGAAAACATCATACATCCCATCTGCCAATATTTCAAATAATTTATAGTCCATTTGCTAATTCTTACGGGTTTTTTGGAGCCCATATTCTTTATGTTAGCATTATAGCCCATATTGTGGCTACGGTTAAAAAATTATACGAAATTTTACATATGTCGGTGCGGTCTGAACTGTTTTTAATCCCGAAATTTCAAGTCACATTCAGACTGATTTTAAAAATAAATGTATATCAATATAAAATCCAATAAATTGTCCACGCATAAAAATCAATGCAATTTAAAATCTCAAAATGAAAAAAAGATATTTGAAAATAATTGTCGGTTTGATGTGTTTTAAAAATGTACAACCCATTTCTCATTATTGATAGGCCATTTTCTCGGCCAGCCGAATGAAGCTCTCCTCGTCTTGAAAGATTTGCAGCCCAGCAGGCCTGATAAAGCGACTTACTTGACAAATCACAAAAGAACTGGGCTAGCCATTTTAAGAAAGAAAAAAAAACTACTGGGCTGGTCTGTGGTAAACATAAAAGAAAAGGTTGTCTAGACAGGCCAGAGTGTCCCGCACAGCCCAGTTGACACCCTGCTTCTGTCTCAAAAACAAATTAGATAAATGCCACTCCAATTATGGAAATTCATAAAAATGCCACTGCAATTTCCAAACTTTGAAAAATGCCACTGCAATTTTTGCAAACTTTGCAAAACGCCACTGCAGTTTGCAAACTTTGAAAAATGCCACTCCAGACTTCGAAAAATGCCACTAGAAATGGCATGAAATGGCATTTTTCAAAGTTTGGAAATTGCAGTGGCATTTCTCGGATACACCAGATTTGGAGTGGCATTTATCAAATTAACCCAAAACAAAAATAACTGGGCGAGTTGCTGGGTCCCTGGTGTCAGCCGCTCGTTGTGCAATTCTCTCGTTTATTGACTACGTTGACAATGGCATGGACCCAGATGTCATAAATCCACTAGGAGGAGCCATTTTTTTATTGGCTTGAAATAAGGAGGCACTTGCTCGTGTACTGCCATGACCTTGGCGGGTCCCTGCTGTCATCCTGTCCACGTACAGTACCAGTTAGTCGTGCTTCAAAACTGATCGACACGCCATTAAAATAATAAAGGTCGATAACTAATGCGGCACCTCGGGCCAACGCGGCCATATTGAATTTTGCACGAGAAATTACACACCATGTTTCGTTGACATGTGGTCCCGTTCCAACATATCAGTGAGACGACGGCGAGTAGTAGGAGTATTTCCGAACGGACGTGTAGGCCGGGGCGCTTCTTCGTGAACCATGGCAAACTCGCAACCGTCCACCGACTCTTCACCTTTCCCTCTCGATTTGGAACTGTTGTCGCACGCTCTTCCTCTCCCTCCTCCATTTTCCTTCAGCCCTTCACCCTTTCTTCTGCCATTGTTCGGTCGTCTTCTCCATGGAGGGAACAGGCCGGAAACGACCCCGTTATTCTAGCCCCGATCTGAAAGATGACTTGGTGGAGGAACTCATTGATCGGTGCAACGTCATCACCTCGGCTAGCATGGCAGGTTTGTTAAAGCCCATTCTTGACTCAACTAATAACATCATTACAAAGAACGCAAGAGTCAAGGAGCGGTTTGATCTCCCCTATCTTCTTCGCCGTGACCCTGATGACTGGCGCCGGCACGACGAAGGCCTCGCCCTGTGCCAATTGATGCCACTTGATAATGATACGTATGATGTTAAGATGCCATCGCCCGAGGGCAAGGCTTGGGCGGGCGCAAATGGAGATTGGGTTGTTTACATTGGGTCCAACTGCGAGTGGGAACTTGTGTATGTGTACACTCCTCACCGGGTTCCATTTCCAAAAATCTCAGCACACTGCCCAGAGGTTGAGCACACCGGTAATGTACGCACGTTCAAATACGATCATGGTGACTGTCTTCTACGAAAGATAGCAATTTGTCGAGTTCTCAACCGCTCTTGGAATTACAACAACTATCAAGTTGTTGCTATCTTCGACAAGCTTGTTGCCGTCCTTCGTGGTTCGACTCGATGGATATTGCTCAAAAATCAGTTTATGTACACAGATGAGTACTGTGATGCAATTCAATACGAGGGACTTGTGTTTGCTGCCACCACTCGTGGCACTGTTTTTGCATGGCATCCTAGTAGTTTCGGTACGTTTGTCTTCCACCGTAATTATAATTGTTTCATCCACATGCATGCGGGTTAGCAAATTTCCCTTTACTAATTAACCTTCTTCTTGTGTTTCCAAGGTCCTGTGAACATCCCACCACCTATACTTGAAAAAATTTATAACCAAGGGGGAGATGATGATGGTGATGATCACGAGCATGAGGACGAGCAGCGCCGATATACTCTGTGGTGCCTGGCAACTAATTCGGATGGATCACCTCTTCTTGTGTGTATACAGCCCACTGATGATGTTACTGCTAAGGAAGCAGGTGTCTCCCATGGTCACACTCTCCGGACCTATTCCAACTCCCGTTGCATGGTATTCGGGATGGATACTAGTGTGCTAGTGCCAACTCCTTCTCCCTGGCACAGAATTGATAGTCTTGGAGAAAACTCGCTCTTCCTTGGACAAAACTATCTGATGATGGTGAAAGGCGATCCAACTACTGTTGACACATTTATGAGAAGCAACTGTGTCTATACCTCGGACATTTGGGTGGTTCCCTATCCTCGTACTGATATAGTAGGCTGCTTCAGCCTGGATGATCGGTCCTGCGTTGGTCTCCAGATCGACAACAGATGGCCCGTCCCAGAGAATCACTTGTGGTTCAAAGCAAGCGTTTCCAATGCCGCGGAATGGTTGAGTTGAAGTTCATTTCATGGCTTGTTATTTGTTGTGTGGTGAAAACTTTAGTATTTATAATGTATCCTCGTTGTCGATGTGGGTTGATGACCTATTGTATGTAATAAAATGATATGCCTGTGATAAAACTTACTAAATTTATGAATGGCTTTTGAGTCGCTTCTCTAAATTTGTACTAGCTTCACATGCTTCGTGCGTCGGGCGGGTGTTTTTACTGTAGCCATATGTTAATGTGTTCGTTGTACGTAACCAGCACCTCGAATCCTCGATACTAGTATACTATATACTAGTAGGAGTAAGTAGTAGGAGTAGTAGGGTGGCATGGGCCAGAACAAGCATTCACGTCCAGGAGTATGGCACACACCACCACCACGACATCCATCTGACACCATATTATTTCTTGGAGTCCATGCTAGAGCAATCTCTTCAACCTCATCATTTCTCTAACTTCAGCCATCGCGCGGCGGGCGAGGTGGGGATTTGTCGATAGTCGGTTTCCTTAACTGCGGTCCCACTTGTAAGGCCAACTCCAACGCACGACCCCAAACGGACCTCTGTTTTGCACGAACTCCAACGATAATTTTGACTAGAAAAGCAAGACCAAAGAAAACAAGAACCACAAGAATACATTTTACTACTCCTGTAAGTTGGATTAGTGCCTTCTCGATGCATTCATTGTTGATCTGCGGAGGCTCGATCTTGCGTGCTTCTTTCTTCTTCGAGTGTAAAGAAGTAGACGTTGCTTCCTCGCATCTAGTCTCATGTCTAGCCTCTATTCACTACAAGAAATATGTCAACTTGTGACCACCACTATTGGTCACTGAATGGTCACAAATTTCCATTTGTGACCTTTTTGTGACCAAAAACATAAGGTCAAAAGTTAGCCGTCATAAACTGACTATGGCGACCTTTCTTCTGGAATGGTCAAAGATGTTTATGACCAAAATACGTCTACTGTGGCGTTTTGGTCACTAGCAACCTCCCCAGGCCACGTAGGCATCCAGCGTGGCAATCTGACGTGGCACAAGATTCAGCCCGGTCCAATTCGATTTTCTACATGGGCCTAGCCCAACAAATCGGCCTATTTGTGTTTTTTTCTCATATTAATTTTGGCTAGGTAGATGGGCCAAGCCCAACAATTAAGCCTTCTCATTTTTGGGCCGTGGCCTTTTCCGCTAGAAAGTTTTAGTTTTTTTGTAATATAAAAAAGGTCCACTAGTCAAATGGGTCCCAGATGTCAGGTTCAGGTACGTGGGTCCCAGCTAGCAAGTTCATATTCTTCATATTTCAATTTAAGAGTAAATAAATAACCCGTATTTAAATTGGCACAAACAAAACACACACATAATACTCCAAATATTATCAGCCAGATTCAGTACAGAGCTCCTATTGTACAAATAACATATACTTTACAATCTCTACACATAATAAGCTCTAACATATACAAGCTCTACAAGCTCTACACGTGATACATTTACAAGCTCTATACATGTACAAGCTCTACAAGCTCTACAAGCTCTACAAGCTGCCCTGGTGCTAACCTTGTAGCTCTACAAGTGTCTTCAATCTTCTTCAACATGGAGCTCCTTCGGTAGCGAGCACAAACTGGGCACCTGCATCATCACATGAAGGCAATTTTAGATCATAAAAACAAATGTTCCAAGCACAGTTTAGAGAAAAGAACAAAGTAAATTTTCCCTCAATCATACAAACAAAGTTTAGAGAAAACCAAACATGAACAAGCACTTATTATGCAGTTTTTAAAGTTTTTATTACATTTATTTTCTATTAGCAAAACTAAATATGCTACTTCCTGATTCATGGCTGCATAGTCCAGCTAGCTAGACCAGTTTGCTCTCATGCAAAAATTAGAAAGAAAAAAAGAACAACAAATAAATCAACACTGATTTCTCTAACACATACAGTAACTTGCTGATATAACTTGTATAACTTGTATATTTGCCGGCGGAAAACGGGATGCAAAATCATGTTTCAGTCTAGATCAATCTATCATGAGAAAACATGTATAACTCCCACTAGAATTTTTAATGCAGTTGCGAATTATCCTGAAAACTTGTGCACTTAATGATGGTCTACTGTGTTGCTGTGATGTGATGTGTAGTATGTAGCGCTGACCTGCTACCTATATCGAGCTAGAAGAAATCAGGGCAGAAATAAAAAAGAAACGTCAGATGAATAAACACACACACACACACACATGTACGTATACTAAGTTTTGATCAGCTGTCCAAAATTCAGTAAGTAAAACAGAGTAGTCTTATCTTATGTAAACAGAGTCTCAATCAGGTGCAGCATACAAATGTACATAAACACATGGACGTCGGTCATGTAGGCTGTGCAGTGATCCTGGATTCTACTAGCACTGCACGGCACTAACTAGTTCAGGCAGCAAAAGTAATTCACGGAATTTGAATTCGCTATCTGCTGCACACGGAGCATTGGAATGGAACAAATCAACAAATCCAACAGTGCCAAATTACAAGAGCAACTAGGAGCCCAACTCCACCATATTCAGAAGCAGACCAACATCTGTGCAACAAGTTCAAAAGCATTAACTGAAGAGATTTCTTTTCAGAAAAGCAAAAAAGTAACTGAAGATATTTGGAGAACACGATACTCGAAAGAACTTATAATGAAAACATCTTTGCTTAATCCCCCTGGATGGATAGGAATAATGCAACCAAGGCCTAAGTACTAACTACTAGTATCTACTAACGACAGATACAGATAGCAAGATATATGCATACCGCATACCAGATATAGCATATAATGATCAGTGTGTACTGTGTAGTCTATATATTCTGGTTAATGATCAGAATAATTAAGGAAGGCCCTTTCAGTTAGCTAGAATCTTCCTAAGAGATGAGACCATTAGGACTAACTAAATAGGGCACAAAATTCAAATATAAAACAAAACCAGATGCATATGCTGACAATCAAGCAGGTGCATAACAGGGACCAATCAGCATGAACAAGACTGTAGTTGATGCTACAAATCTTAAGAACACACACTTTAAAAACTATCCTACATTATTTTCTTTCGAACATAGTTCAGTCTCTATAAACAGAAACTAAGTCTGTATGTACGTGGATCAGTGGATCCATCTATCAACCTTTCTGATGCCAAATGTGTAACATGAGAGTGAGGCAAGTCACGATCCACAAAAGGGACTCACCCCTTTCTGCTTCCTACATGAGAGTGAGGTTGGCCCCCCTGCTTGTCCATCTTGTAGACCTCGTACCAGTGCTCGGCTACCTTCGATCCGAGCGCTCCGAACCCGGTCGCCAGCACAACACCTGCAGGCAAAGCAGTAAGCTACGGATAAGTGCGCCTTAATAATGGGTGGAGTTTACAAGCACAATTAATTAATTGAACTGAAACTGAAAAGGTATACTAGTTACATTTAATAGATGAATGGAATTACCACATTTACTACACAGGGTTCTGCATGATATATCAGGAACATTTTAAACAATCAACATACGTAACCAGGTGTGAGCCATAATAATCGAAACTAAGCAGTAGTGTGTAAAGATGCACTAATATGTTGTTTCTTAAGTCTGAAGTTTCTGGCATGTCCAAATTAGAGGCCATCATCATTATTAAGGAAAATGATGCAGCCAAATGTGGGAAAAGAGGGGAACCCCACGCGCATGAGGTTTCCCCAGCCAAGTAACGGACACACCGCCCCACAGCAGATGCCATCACATGGCAGCAGCCACCAAATATATCCTGTGATTATTGCTGGTCAATGACCTAATGAGGCAAGGCAATGACAACCATAGCTAGGCTGCAATGGCATCTTAGATGAAACTGAAATAATGGTCAACAATCCTCCTACATCTACTAGTTGTTCTTAGATGTCCTTGTCTATTCTCGCAAGGAGAAAAGAGAGGACGATGAACTCAGAAGGAGGTGCATTACCTTGGGGTCGCAGGGTACTTGCAGCCATTGGTGCCTGCAAGAAAAAGGAGCATCATTAGAAATCTAGAACTGTGCGATTGGGGGCAGTCAGGCAAAGAAACGGTGAGTGAATGGATGAGTAGGTGGGTACTTGGGTCGGTGGAGGAGACCACAGCGGTGCTGGAGAAGACACATGCGATAGGGTTCTGGCCGCTGCGCTGGCAGTAGCTGTTGATGGCGTAGGAGTAGTGCGCCTTGACGGTGTCCGAGGCGAAGCAGGCGGCGTTGCACTGGATGGGCTTGCAGTCGAGGCGGAGGACCTACCGGCGCACAGTGCCCTTGCCGCCGATGCGGACGGTGTCAGCCATCTTCATGAGCCTCTCCGTGTTCATCTGCGGAACCAGGCACCAAAGAAACAACCCATGAGATCTCCATCCCTACGGCGGGGCGCCCGATCTGAGCTCGCGATTCGTGGGAAGGGGTGTGGGAGGAGGATGGGGACTGACCTTGCCGGAGGGGGTGGGTCGCGGTGTCGGCGCCGGCGGGCGGTGGGCTTGAGAGGGCGGCGGGGAGGGATGGGGGGAGGAGCGGCTGGGGCGGCAGCGCAGGGGAGTCCTGTCTGTTTTGTGGGTGGATTATAGAGTTTTTCCTTTTTGCGGCGTAGGGGAGGGAGGACGGGGCGGCGACGGTGGATCTCGGCGCGGCCTGTGTGGGTCGAGTCGATCCGGCGGATTTTGCTGGAGAGAAGGGGAGGGGAGATGCAGATGGTTGGGTCACCGGTGTTGGGGTAGAGGGCGGAGGTCGTGGGGGGTCCGGCGATGGGTAGTGGGCGGAGTCACTGGCATTGGAATGGATTTGGGGGAGAAGAGCAGCAGGCAGAGAAGAATCTGGATCAGGGAGAGGGAGACGGCAGCGCTTGACCTAGGGTTTCTCGGGAAGGAGGGGGTCGAGGGAGGAAGGGAGAGACGCTAGATCAGTAGGAGGCGGACGGCTCAGATCGAATACAGTGGGGTGATCCATGTGGTGCGTCCTGATTGGTTCAAAAATGAGCTATTAAAATTTCCTCTTCTTAGTGTTAAAAACAAGGGAGGTTTGTGAGGCAGCTACCAAAAATATTTTGCAAAATTGGACCAAATCATTTTTCTAAACTACTAGGCCATATTTAATGCACAATTGACCAAATGGTTGGGTGTCAAATGTTTTGATCCACCTCTGGTGAAAAAGACAAATTCCCGTTGATTCAGCTAGAAGCAGGTCAAATTTGAACTGCAGCTGCCTCGTAGTTTGCTCTTTATTTTTTCCAAAAATCATTTCTAGGTACATAAGTATCTATTTAATCATAGAAACACCAAAAAAATTCCAAGATTCAAAAACTAGCTAGGAACGGTCATGCCCGCCGTTTTGACCGCATTTTGAAACGGGCATAAAAAATTCAAAAAAATGAAAAAATTGGAAAACCTTCACATTGTGTCATTATATGTGACCAAGTTTCCAGGAAAAATAATAAACTTGTAATATGGTAATTATTTTAAAGAAGTGTTGTCGGAAATGAGCTATCATGCGTGAAGATTCATGGCTTACAAGCCAAATGATCAATCTTATGGCCACATTCATGGCATAGTTTGTTCAAATGATCTCATATTGTGCACAAGGGTGCATATTGGAATGGCAAACAATGTTGCCTAAGGAAGTTTTCATTTTCTTTGGACGAAAAAACCATTTTCCATTTTTCGAGTGCCCAAAAGGAGGTTTTTTTTGTGAAGGACCTCCCAAATAATTGTTGCAAAATTGGACCAAATCATTTTTCTAAAATACTAGGCCATATTTAATGCACAATTGACAAAATGGTTGGGTGTAAAAAGTTTTGATCCACCTCTCATGAAAAAGACAAATTTCCGCCGATTTAGTAGTAAGCGGGTCAAATTTGAACTGCAGCTGCATCATAGTTTGCTATTTATTTTTTACAAAAATCAT
Source organism: Triticum aestivum (assembly GCF_018294505.1). Classification (NCBI taxonomy): domain Eukaryota; kingdom Viridiplantae; phylum Streptophyta; class Magnoliopsida; order Poales; family Poaceae; genus Triticum; species Triticum aestivum. The sequence goes on from NC_057806.1 coordinate 675,512,842, forward strand.
TTCTAGGTACACAAGTACCTATTTAATCAGAGAAACACCAAAAAAATCCAAGATTCAACCACTAGCTAGGAACGGCCATTCCCGCCGTTTTGACCGCATTTTGAAACGAGCATAAAAAATTCAAAAAAAATCAAAAAATTGGGAAACCTTTGCATTGTGTCATTATATGTGGCCAAGTTCCCAAGAAATATAACAAACTTGTAATACGACAGTTATTTAAAAAAGTGTTCTCAGAAACGAGCTATCACGTGTGGAGATCAATGGCTTTCAAGCCAAATGATCAATCTTATGGCCACATTCATGGCATAGTTTGTTCAAATGATCTGATATTGTGCACAAGGGTGCATATTGGAATGGTAAACAATGTTGCCTAAGGAAGTTTTCATTTTCTTTGGACGAAAAAACCATTTTCCATTTTTCGAGTGCCCAAAAGGAGGTTTTTTTGTGAAGGACCTCCCAAATAATTGTTGCAAAATTGGACCAAATCATTTTTCTAAAATACTAGGCCATATTTAATGCACAATTGACAAAATGGTTGGGTGTAAAAAGTTTTGGTCCACCTCTCGTGAAAAAGACAAATTTCCGCCGATTTAGTAGGAAGCGGGTCAAATTTGAACTGCAGCTGCTTCACAGTTTGTTATTTATTTTTTACAAAAATCATTTCTAGGTACATAAGTACCTATTTAATCAAAGAAACACCAAAAAATTCCAAGATTCAACCACTAGCTAGGAACGGTCATTCCCGTTGTTTTGACCGCATTTTGAAATGGGCATAAAAAATTCAAAAAATTCAAAAAATTGGGAAACCTTTGCATTGTGTCATTATATGTGGCCAAGTTCCCAAGAAAAATAACAAACTTGTAATACGGCAATTATTTTAAAAAAGTGTTCTCAGAAACGAGCTATCACGTGTGGAGATCAATGGCTTTCAAGCCAAATGATCAATCTTATGGCCACATTCATGGCATAGTTTGTCCAAATGATCTCATATTGTGCACAAGGGTGCATATTGGAATGGTAGACAATGTTGCCTAAGGAAGTTTTCATTTTCTTTGGACAAAAAAACCATTTTCCATTTTTCGAGTGCCCAAAAGGAGGTTTTTTTGTGAAGGACCTCCCAAATAATTGTTGCAAAATTGGACCAAATCATTTTTCTAAAATACTAGGCCATATTTAATGCACAATTGACAAAATGGTTGGGTGCAAAAAGTTTTGATCCACCTCTCGTGAAAAAGACAAATTTCCGCCGATTTAGTTGGAAGCGGGTCAAATTTGAACTGCAGCTGTCTCATAGTTTGCTATTTATTTTTTCCAAAAATCATTTCTAGGTACATAAGTACCTATTTAATCATAAATACATGGTTTGGTGGCGATACGTCGAGGTTTGTGCGGTGGCCGAGGGCCCCAACTCTAGAGCGCGTAAACTCGCATGCCCGCCGCGTGGTCACCGCGTGACCATGGCATTGCCATGTGTTCTGGGCGGCATAGGCATGTCTAGTGGGTTGGGCACTCCCCAGGGAGGTGTTAGGAAGAAAATTACAACATAATATTCTCATGAGGAGACCGATCGATGCTCAAACATGAATTAGCAGCCAAGTGTTTGATTAGCGGTACGGGAAATGTACATGGCTAATGGGCGTGAGTTTTGGCTGAGGATGATCAGTTACTAAGAAGACCGTCTTCACAAATTTTCAGCTCAAAAGGAGGAGCCTAGGTGGTACTTGCTTTGCAAACTACTACACTGGACATAACTACGAATGTTGAAGCTCGTCTCAAAATAATGAATGGATTGAGATGGTATTTGTTGGAGGATGGTTATTTGGGCATAGGAAAGCACTGTAGAAAATGGATACTATTTGGACATGCCAAAGTGGTACTTCCTTCACAAACTGTTGTTCTGAACAGAATAGGAAAATGAATATTTTTGAATTATTTTTGAACTAGGCAAGGAAAGTTTTTACATATTTGACGAAGATATGTCCCAAAGAATTTATGAGATTTTTTTGGGAATTTCGGGAATGACAGAAATATAGGATGCTTCACAACCTAGGGCAAAAACTGCCACATGGACATGACACATAGGTAAAACTGATGAGGTGGCGCCTAGTCATAGCAACCCACCACAATTTACAAGGCTATGACCATCTATATTGGTCGTTAACAACTAGAAATAAGGCAGCGGACAAGCACTGTTTGCTTTATGACCATTTCCTCTAATGAAATTATGACCTTTCTGACCAAAATGGTCGTTATGGTTTAGGGTTTAGAGCCCCCCAGACAGCTTTTGACCAATTGGTCTAAAATGGTCATAAATTTATGACCAATTCTTCGAGGGTCACTGACAGAAGGTCATAAGTTGACATATTTCTTGTAGTGATTCTAGTAGGAGTATCAACAAGTGCACTAATCTCATCCGATAGCAGAACCGAAGATTTGGTCGGGTTCTTCCTCCTTTTGCCGACACGTGGGACATCCAGCATCTAGGTCGTGTCATGAAAGAAAATAGAGTGGTAGTTGAAGCCACGAGATGTGCATCTTGGGTTAAAGTGTAAATAGAATCTTACTACTCTTGAGTAACTCCAAAAGCGGCCACCGAAGATCTTTATTGGATTTGTTTTTCATCACCAGCACGTCGAGGTGAAAGATGTGCAGGTTCAGTGGGTCCTCTTGCGTTTTCACTGACATGTGGGGACGCATGTGAGCAAACAGACGATGGGCTCCGCGCGTCCGCTGGCTGGCTGAGAAGAGAGATAGAGGAGGGCTGAGCACGGACTGTTGGAAATTTGTTCTACGTACCTCGATATGGCCCTGTTTGGATCATGGGGTTAGAGCTAGTTTGGGTTAGTTGAAGGATCAAATAACCCAACAGTATCCAAACAGGGAGGGTTAGAGTGGGTTAGTTTCATCTAACCCAACTATCCCGATGGAGAGGTGCTTATTTGGGTTAGAGTGGGTTAGAAAATAACTCTAACTCTAACTGTGTTAGAGTATCCAAACAGGGCCATAGGCTTGATATAGTGGGCTGGCATGGGCCATAACTCAGTAGCATTCATATCTAGCAGTACGGCACACGCCACCCACACGAGTCCCATTCGACACCAATTTTCTTGGAGTCCGTGCTACAGCCATCCCTTCTCCCTCCTGTTTTCTCAGCCATCCGACAAGATAATTACTGTAGTATCATATACTACTACATGGATTTGACGGAAAGATAAAAATACATATAGATCCATCAACGTTCAATGACATCCTCACGCCCTAGTGCGCCGGGTCACCAACCGATGTGTGAGGAGCAGCGGCGTTGGCGGCGAGCTCAATGTGCTTCTGAACAGTGCCGTCCAAGGTTGCCCTGCGCTCCAAGAAGGCCAGCGTCCTATCGTCCTCCTCTTGCATGTAGTAGTCCTTGTGGATGATTTGCTCATAGACGTGGGTGATTATGTCGATGGTGTCTTGCTGCGCCAGGCGTTGCGCGGCGAGCGCGACCTCGAGGTGGACATTCTCCGGCGCGACGGCGGGCAGTCGCAGGACCACCAGTGCATCGAAGAGGTTGTTACCATAGTGGCCGTTGAGGGTGGCGGGCATCGCAGAGCCTGGGCGCGTCGGCTGGAGGCTTACGTCAAAGTCGTCCGCAAGCTTCTTGACGACGGTGAACTTCTCGAGGAAACCGACGAGGACCTCGTCGAACAAGGAGGTGAAGCTGTCGTCCAAGCGGCCCCTCGCCCTGGCGGCCTCAAGCAATACTACCTGGAGACGTTCCTCGGTGTCGGTGGACGTGGTAGTACTCCTAAATCCATATGGTGGTGCTACTAGTACTAGTAGTAGGATTACTAGCACTGTACTACCCTTTGGTCAAATTATTACGTGCTGCTCCTCATAGTGAAGTGACAAGACCCTGCGCCGGAGATGACACCTGAGTATAGGCGCCGTGTTCGGCATACCATAGTCAGCCTCACCGTCTGCAGTCACTATCATCATGGCTGTAGAGCTAGCCTGCTTACAACTAGCCCTGTTCGACATAATTTCCCATGAGTAGATGCCTGTGCATTGCACGGAACACCAAGATTGGGGGTGGACGGCTCCGGCAGCGGCCATCGCGCCAGATTTTTCCACGGCCTTCTACTCCTAGATTGTGAGAGACAAGGAGTTGTTTGTAAATAGGGAACAAGTGTGGGCATCTTTTTGCAAAAATGGAGAAGCATGGTTTGTATGCGTCAGATCTAGATCCGACGGCTATTGGTGAAAGATGGGAGGCACAACATCATCACCAACTCAGGACTTGTTTGATTCGCAGGATTTTGAAAACGCATGAATAGGTTACGGCAATATTACAAGTTTCAAACTGATATTACAAATGTTAGGAGTAATGCTGCACCTACGAAGAGGGAATTACTAGGAAGTTTACGTAAGAACTTTCGTTACTTTAGGTGGATGCAGCATTATCGTACAAACTAAAATCCACCGCCCTGACAAGTCACTAATGGGCAAATAAGTTTTCGAGTCTCTGGCCACTTGATGTTTCAAAAACAAATTCAGCTTCTGCAGAGAAATGAGCTCCACCGTGTACCCGCGCAGGTGTGGCAGGGCATGAAGCGTGAGTATGTGCACGGTGCACCTATTCTCTTCTTGTATACGTACACCACCTATGTGGGGTTGTGTGAGAGAGATACAAACCTAGAGAGATATAGTGTGTGGGTTCTTGAGAGTTTTTTTGTAGGGGGGGGGGTCAATCAAAAAATTTAACATATGCAATGTGTGTGAAATAGAGTCCTGGATATAACATATATATAGAGGGGGCGATCCACGAGAAGAGAGTGGAGGTATCATCGGCTTGAGGTGTCCATAGAGTCGAAGAGAGGGATGATGTGTGTGTGTGTGTGCGCGCGCGATCGATAAAGAGTGCCATCGAATTTGTGTGTGCCCACGTCAAAGATATAGAGTGGCTGGCCTACTGGAATGTAAGATGGGACATGTGTAGTTTGTCTCTGTGGCATGGATACCTACCTGCAGCGCTCGACTATCGGTGTGTGGTGGGGGAAGAGGGAGGCCCAATTAACTATAGAGGTACAATGGCTGGTATGTGTGTGGAGGAGGAGAGAGTCCTACCTCATGTATTAAGGAGATCGATCTGCCTCATGTATTAAGGGAGATCGATCGGCATCCATGCATATGTGCAGGAGATGAATAAGGTTGGGAGAGAGATAGAGGTAGAGTGTTGGAGGGGGTGGTAGTGGAGTTGCTTCTAACAAATGGTGGGATAGGCTTGCTAGACAAACGGAGGGCATGCCCGCAATATCAATAAGAGATGAGATGGCTGCTTGTTGTCTGTGCACGTGTGAGTGAGAGACGGGTCAGGAGGCATGCACGAATGATGAGGGGGGACGATGTGGCTGTGGTAAGCAGACGTAACTACATAGGAAGATCAATCGCCCTTTGTAAGAGAAAGGAGAGACATAACTTGTGAGGTACGTCGATCGATGGGGGGTAGTTAAAGTCGATCTAGGTATATGTTGGGAGATGGATCGGTATACATGCATGTGTGTGTTAGAAGCAAATGAGGCACGAGGAGAAGGATAGTGAGAGAGGGATGCATGTGGTACGAGAGGCATACTATATCGAGGGGGAGGAGTGCGCGAGTACGAGAACGATGAAAAGAGTGGTGGGAGTGAGGCATGGACGGTGACAAGAGAAGAGGGGAAGCTTGTGTTTGTGCTAGGCACACCTGGCTAGAGAGGCATATCGATCGATGTGTGCCGTAAAGAAGGAGCTGGGGGGCGTACACACACCATGGGTGAACGACCTAAAGTGAAAAGACGAATTTGCGCGATGGAGCTAGAGAATGCTGAGGGAGGGTGAGAGGGATGCGGGCGTGTGCATGCACAAGAGAAAGTTAGCGCTAGCTACAAAGATAAGAGGGCTGTGTGGGTGTAAAAGACGAATAGAGATCATATATACTTCATTATAAAAAGCAAATTCGGATATTTGAAGAATTTATCATAGTGTTTCAAACCGACGGATGTGTGAATATATATAACGGTGATACACATGGTGTGGTTATGAACATGGTATACTACATTTAATATGTTTTATATCTACTCTTATAAAAAACGGAGTTGTTGATGATGGTGTGCCTACCATCCTGCATTATAGGCCGTCTGATTTATATCTGGCGGATAGCAAGGAAACTATGATGGTTGAAGTTGGCAACAATCATGATTGTAGATTCTTATTGAAATAGAGAAACGAATTCAAATTTAGTTCGAATTGCAGCGGTAGTATAGACATTTGCTATGCACTAAAATGTTGGTATGATCGAGTAGGTTACATGCATTATACATCAAGCGAAAAAAATTAATCGGACATAACATGGATTCATACTCCCTCCTTCCATCTATATAGGGCGTAATGAGATTTTTAAGACCGCCTTTGACTATTGACAAGATTAATAGTACATGACATGCACAATGTGAAAATTATATCATTGAAAAAACCTTTCACAGACGAATTTAACGGTGTGCTTTGTGTAAGTTGCATGTCATATATCATTGCTCTAATATTTGGTCAAAGTTAGCATCGAAAAACGCATTAGGCCCTATATAGATGGAAGGAGGGAGTAGCTTTGAATAGCATTTGTATAGTAAAACTGGGCAAGACTCTCTCTTTGTGTGGTGTGAATAGTTTTATTTTTTTCATTTTCTTTTTGGTTGAGGGAAGTGTGAATTGATTTGGTACGTACAAGTATAATATTACTACATGTTAGGCTTGTCCCTAAAATTCAACCCGCATCTTGTTATATCCCGAAAATTCAGATATCGTGCTCCCAAAACTGGCGCCTTCACAACCCGCGCCTTGCTATCCCGAAATTACAACGCGCGCGAAAACTCCCTCCAGCTGCCAAATCCCGACACGCGAAATCCCCCTTCTAACCCTGAGCCGAAAGGGCCGCTAGTTCAAATTGGCGGGGGGTACTTTTGTAACACACCCTACATTTTGGACAAGCGCATTCCTAAGTCATGCTTCACCCCCTCTCATCGCCCCGTTTTCGCCATTCGAAATCCCAGGCCGCCATAACCTCTCCGCTCTAGCCGCGAAACCCCACCCTCCACCGTCTGCCACGTCACCGCTGCCCAGCCGAAGCCTCTTCCCCGACGACGTCGTCCAGCGCAACAGCTCGACATCCCTCGTCCACCTGCCCGGATGAGGATCCGTCGTCCATCTCACCGTCCCGCCGGTTCAGCCGCCCCGTCCTCCACCTCCAAGGAGCTACTCCGATGATCGCCTCGTCTATCGCGGCTGCTCCATCCCCACAGCGTCGCCTTAACCTGCTCCACCGGAACCGCATCATCCTCACCGACTCCTCGGACGAAGCCAAGGCCTACTCGGCGCCACCAAAGAGGTTGTACACTCATCGCATTGCACCTTCTCCTTAACTCGACCTCCCAGCACCGACGGTGCTCCATCCCGCACCCCCATGGAGCGGCTACCTTGAAGCCGGCGCCGCGGGCGACATCTCCACGGCGGCTCTCCCCTAGTGCGAGGCCCCTTCGGCGGCGGCGGCCATACCAGCCGGATCTGCTGCTGCTGCTCCGGCTCTCGCTCGATCGCTTGCTCGCCCAGCTGCTGCTGCTGCTCTCCCCCTCGCTCGTGTTGCTGCTCTACTCCCATTAAGCCACACTTCAGTCGACTGAATCGACTTTTGGGTCAGTCGATTTTCAGGGGTTGGGGGGCTCACCGGAGTTAAGGAAGAACCACCCGCAGCGGGGATGGGGGCTCACCGGAGAGGTACCCCACTATCTATCTTAGGGTTCAGGGTGGGGGCGGGGGGCCTAGAGGGCTGGCCGGGGCGGCGGTGGCGAGTTTTTTCGCGGCGGCGAGGCGGCGCTGGGGCCGGCAGTTCGGCCGGTGGTGGCTGGCGGCTTAGGGGGGTGCAGGTTGAAGATGAACTGCAGGCCCTCCCTAAACTACATGTCAAGTGCCTCTCTGCTACCATTGCGTTCAGTTTCGACAGTAGCATTCAGATTCCACAGTAAATTTTATTTTCGACAGTTATGTTCAGAGTCAACAGTTTTTACCTCATCTGTTGTAGTCAGGTGGTTTTTGGTGATGTTAATTTTACATCCATTTTACATCATCTATTGGAGATGCTATTAGAATCTCACTTGAGATTGACGACGTCTGCCTTGTGCTGCTTCAGCCTTGACGTCTTACGGCTCACCGGAGCTGCTCCAACGACAAAACGATTCGTCACAACAGAGCAGTGCCCTGGACGCCGTCTACAGATTCCTCAGATCTTCCTCCATACCTCCGACAGCCACCTCTGCCTCAACTGCTTCAGCGACCAACCCAATGATGCTGAGGTCGACACGGCTACGGCAAAGAGGTTGTACACTTGTTGCATCACTTATTACTATACATTCACGTCGATCCATTAGGGTTATTTTGGTTCAACGGAAAAACATCGATCCACTGGTTGTTACCATCACTCTAAATTTCTGCATGCTCTCCTTACATAATCTCACCATATTTTTTTCGTATGCATGTCAGATATTGTACACAGTCATGCTGAACATGTAGAGAAAAAGAGAAGAGTTTTGCGCGGCAATACAATGTCATGCAGACATCACTCCATGGTGGGTTCAATGGCAAACCCTCCCCACCCCTCTCAAGATTGTAATCCAGAGGAAGATATCTGTTCTAAGGAGGATCCGGACGCCGCTGACCACTCCTATTTACCCCCAAGGTGTTTGCTCTACCTTGGCATGATGATGTTAGTCATATCATGCATATGTTGCCTTGTAGTGCCTACTTTTGACATCATATATGTCATCTGCTTAGTTTAGACATGTTTTGTAATGCCACCTGTTTAGTTTCTATATCATATATGGGAATTATGCAGTCTCATGTCTTTTACCAAGCCATAATATATGTGAAATGTGCAATGCCATCCTGTTTAACCAGGCATCATATATTTGAATGATATCTTGCCCATCCTTTTCTTCATTACATTTCCATTTGTCGACAATGTTTGTACATTAAACTACTCTTCCTGTGAATCAGCAATTTGGGTGGGAGATGGAAAAATCTGGAGTGAAAACAAGGCCTTCAGAGCAGACAGTGCTACCTGTCGAAGCAGATCTCTTGTTGGGTCCCGATAGCTCCTCAGAGATGGATTCAGAGACAGATGACCAGTCCTATTCCCCCACTGGGGTGTATGCTCTAACTTGGCATGGTTATACTGCTCATATCATGCATACGGTGTCTTTCATTGCATAGTTTAGACATCATATACATAATATTCAACACCATGTTCTTAGTTCAGACATCATATCGAATGCCCTTTGTTTAACATATAAATCACATATGTGAATTAAGTGATGCGATCCTGATTACTTAGATAACATGTAGGTGAATTATGTCATGCGATCCTGTTTAGTTATTCATCATATCTTTGAATTATGTTATGCTATGCTATCCAGTTTAGATAGACATCATATATGTGAAATTATGTCATGATATCCGTTTTAGTTAAACAATATACATGTCAACTATTTCATGCCCTCTTTTCCACACTATCTATTGCATCTGTCTCTCATACAATGTATGTACATTCAACTATGTTTCCTGCTTATCAGCCATTTGAATTGGAGCGGGTGATGCCAGTATCTAGCGGACTAAAAACACGGTCTTCAAATAAAACAGTGCTACCTCTTGGTGGAGATAGCACCCCGGTTGTACATGCACAAGAACTAGCCCTACCACACATAACCCAAACTCTCGCAGATTGTACCCCTACTACGATGGACAGAGAACCAGCTTCACCCAATCTAACCCCAACCCCAGCCGATAGTAACCCAGTTCCTGTTGACACAGCACCATCTCCACCAGAGAGCTCTCAAACAAGAGCAGTTAGTAAGGCAGCTCTAGTGCCCAAAGGGCCAGTACTATCACGGCGAACCCCAACTCCACCAGTTAGTACGCTTATTCCTATGGAGGAAGCACAACTAGCTAGTCGTAGTTTAGCATCTATCGCATTTGATAAATATCTTCCCAACTCCACCAGTTAAATCGTATGTGCATATCTTCCCATCTTGAGAAATATTATACTGAAGATGAAGGAAAATGCCAGTTGCAGGTGTTTGTCCAGGAGTTATGTGTAAGTAATGTTATTCATGGCAATTACTTTGCTTCGTCCCATACATCCTACCTCCATGATGGTTATAATACATCAAATTTTCCCATTTTTCTTTATAGAGAAGGACCGATTTGGAAACTCAGGATGAGGTAACCTGTGCTAATACCTCTGCTATCTTCAAGAATGCTTGGTGGCAGTATCGGAATTACCTAAAGAAAACGTACTTCACCGGCAAAGAAACTCATCAAATTCCCTTACATTCTCCTGAGACACATTTACTGGACGATGACTGGGAACGCCTTGTTCTGTACTGGTCCCGAACCAAGAATGTGGTAAGGTCTATGAGCTCATTTTCTATTTTTAAGTATTATATTCTTGCGTCTTACTGTACTCTGTTCATGTAGAACAAGTGCCTAAACCTGAAGAACAATTGTTCTAATTTAAGATTCCATTGCTACCATAGGACATAGATATATGTTTGTTTGATGATTTTATTATGTACTAGTACTTGGCAATAGAAGACTTGGTAGTTTAATCATGTCCACCTTACTAATGAACTGGTTCACCGAAATGAGTTTCATATACTAGTACATGCTAAACTTGTTATGTGTCTGCTTGTTTCTTCTTTTAGAATGCTGACAGAATATTGGGGAAGAGTGCCTTATTAAGCAACGGTAAAGGAAGTAATGCAGATAAGGTTCAGGATAGTGACACATCCTGTCTTGGTTTAGTGTTGGAGTTACTGACCACTACCGCTTGCACAAGCTATTCAAACTCACTGTCTGAATCAGTTCGGAGTCTCAACTACAAGCCGAAAGACATCGATCAGCTGTGCTGCGAGAAGAAGCGGAAGGACTGTGGAAGTCCCTGGAGCATTCAGATGCATACTTTCTGGTGCAACAGCAAGCGTTGGAGGATTTTAGCGCCAAACAGGACAAAGCTAATCAGCTTGCTAAGCTTATTGCCAGCATGGTGGATACCCAGGATAACGTTTCTTGAGCTCTTCTGAAGTTGTTTCAGTTATGCTCTTGTTTTGCTACCGCGTTTATTTGCACTGGTGGCCAATTTTGACGGCCAGTGTGTATGATATGCTGCTTTGTTCCCTATATTTGCACTGGTGGCGAACTTTGATGCCCAGTGGATGTAATATGTGTAATAGCCGTGATAGCCTAGCGTTAGTTGCTTGCTTATTTATTTCCCTGTTGTCTTGTTTATTTGTTTGCTTGTAGTCATTGCAGTTCTTTTGTCGCGGTTAACTAGTGGCTGCAATAACCTATTTTTTAAAACTAGGCCACAATAACCATGGGCTAATATTTACTGTAGTGACACTGGGCCTCCTACGGGCCGTAGAAACAGTGGGCCTTCTACGGGCCGTAGAAACAGTAGGCCTTCTACGAGCCATAGAAACAATGGGCCATCTACGGGCTGTATCATCAGTGGGCCTTATATGGGCCGTATGATCGATTGGCCAAACATGGGCCAATAACAGGCCGCATTATGGCCATAAACGGGCTAGAGTTGGAATCGTCCATTCATGGGCCGACCGTAACGGGCCATCATTAATAGGTCGTATTTGATGACGCTATGAAAACGGCCCAACGTACTAACGGACCACAAACAGGCCGACTGTAACCACGGGCTGAATTTGGCCCACAAGCAGAAAATGACAGTAACAGGCCGTAAGTAAACGAATGCTGGAAATGAGCCCAAGAATAAATGGGCTCTGAGAAGGCCGAAAGATAACATGGGCTAGAAACGGCCCAACGGAATAATTGGCCGTTAATGGGTATAAAGTGATACATTGTTCATTACAGGCCAGTTTCACTACGGGCCGTTAAAGGGTGTAAAGTGATACACTGTTCATTACGGGCCTGTTTCACCACGGGCCATTAATAGGCCAAGAGTTACATAGGGCCTCATATGGGCCAAAAGACGTCATGGGCCATACATGGGCCAGAAGTGAAAACGGGCTGGAATCATATTGGATGGCCTAGATGACGCTATTGGGCCTAATTCGGACAGGGCATAACGGGCCTTGGGTTAGCGGGCTGTAAATGGGCAATATGTGAACAGGCCGTTAACTGGCTTTCCATGGGCCGGCCCGCCACCTTTTGACCAAGTCAAACGGGCCGGCCTTTTCACAGGAATGGGCCTCTGTTGGGCCGTGCCACGTGTCGACGTATCATAGGCGCCTATCTGACCCACTGACGAGCTGACACGTGTTTCGTCTGGCCAATAAGAATTTTACACGTGGAAATTTCCCATTGGTCGGGGCTGTTAACGGGTTATCGGATCCAAAACCCGACCCGATAGGTTAACGGCGTTCCGTTAGGGTGGATGCCTGATACGTCCATTTTGCATCATGCTTTTATATCGATATTTATTGCATTATGGACTGTTATTTCACTTTATGTCACAATACGTATGGCTATTCTCTCTTATTTTACAAGGTTTACATAAGGAGGGAGAATGCCGGCGGCTAGAATTCTGGGCTGGAAAAGGAGCAAATATTAGAGACCTATTCTGCGCAACTCCAAAAGTCCTGAAACTCCATGGAACATCTTAAAATAAATAAAGAAAAATCCTCGCCAGAGATGAAAGCCAGGGGGCCCACACCCTGCTCACGAGGGTGGGGGGCGCGCCCCCCTACCTCATGGCCCCCTTGGAGGCTCTCCGACGTCCATCTTCCCCTATATGAAGTCTTTCGATGAGAAAAAAAATCAAGAGGAACTTTTTGGGACGAGACTCCGCCGCCATGAGGCGGAACCTTGGCGGAACCAATCTAGAGGTCCTGCAGAGCTGTTCTGCCGGGGATACTTCCCTCCGGGAGGGGGAAATCATCACCATTGTCATCACCAACGCTCCTCTCATCGGGAGAGGGCAATCTCCATCAACATCTTCACTAGCACCATCTCATGTCCAAACCCTAGTTCATCTCTTGTATCCAATTCTTGTCTCAAAGTCCGGGATTGGTGCTAGTAGGTTGCTAGTAGTGTTGATTACTCCTTGTAGTAGATGCTAGTTGGTTTATTTGGTGGAATGATCATATGTTCAGATCCTATATGCATATTATTACCCCTCTGATTATGAACATGAATATCCTTTGTGAGTAATTATGTTTGTTCCTGAGGACAAGGGAGAAGTCTTGCTATTAGTAGTCATGTGAATTTGGTAATCGTTTGATATTTTGATAAGATGTATGTTGTCTAGCCTCTAGTGGTGTTATGTGAACATTGACTACATAACACTTCACCATTATTTGGGCCTAGAGGAAGGCATTGGGAAGTAATAAGTAGATGATGGGTTGCTAGAGTGACAGAAGCTTAAACCCTAGTTTATGCGTTGCTTCGTAAGGGGCTGATTTGGATCCACATGTTTCATGCTATGGTTAGGTTTACCTTAATACTTTTGTTGTAGTTGCGGATGCTTGCAATAGAGGTTAATCATAAGTGAGATGCTTGTTCAAGTAAGAACATCAACCAAGCACCAGTCCACCCACATATCAAATTATCAAAGTACCGAACGCGAATCATATGAACGTGATGAAAACTAGCTTGATGATATTCCCATGTGTCCTCGGGAGCGCTTTTCCTATTATAAGAGTTTGTTCCGGCTTGTCCTTTGCTATAAAAAGGATTGGGCCACCTTGCTGCACTTTATTTACTTTTGTTACTTGTTTCTCGTTACAATTTATCTTATCACAAAACTATCTGTTACCACTTATTTCAGTACTTGCAGAGAATACCTTGTTGAAAACCGCTTATCATTTCCTTCTGCTCCTCGTTGGGTTCGACACTCTTACTTATCGAAAGGACTATGATAGATCCCCTATACTTGTGGTCATCAAGACTCTTTTCTGGCGCCGTTGCCGGGGAGTGTAGCGCCTTTGGTAGGTGGAATTTGGTAAGGAAAAATTTATATAGTGTGCTGAAATTTACTGTCACTTGTTACTATGGAAAGTAATTCTTTGAGGGGCTTTTTCGGGGTATCTTCACCCCGTCTAGTAGAGCAAAGAGTTTCTCCTCAACCTACTGAACCTATTGAAAATAAAACTCCTTTTGAATTTCCTTCGGGTATGATGGAAAAACTGCTAGCTAACCCTTTTACAGGAGATGGAACAAAGCATCCTGATGAGCACTTAATATATGTGGATGAAGTTTGTGGATTATTTAAGCTTGCAGGTATACCCGATGATGTTGCCAAGAGAAGGTCTTCCCTTTATCTTTGAAGGGAGACGCATTGATATGGTATAGGCTATGTGATGATATGAGATCATGGAACTATAAAAGATTGAAATTGGAATTTCATCAAAAGTATTACCCTATGCATCTTGTTCATCGTGATCGCAATTATATATATAATTTCTGGCCTCGCGAAGGAGAAAGCATCGCTCAAGCTTGGGGGAGGCTTAAATCTATGTTACATTCATGCCCCAATCATGAGCTCTCGAGAGAAATAATTATGCAAACTTTTTATGCTCGGCTTTCTCATAATAATCAAACCATGCTCGATACTTCTTGTGTTGGCTCTTTTATGATGGAGACTATTGAATTCAGATGGAATTTATTGGATAGAATTAAACGCAACTCTGAAGATTGGGACCTCGACGAAGGTAAGGAGTCAGGTATGACACCTAAGTTTGATTGTGTTAAATCTTTTATGGATAACGATATTTTCCGTAAGTTTAGCACTAAATATGGACTTGACTCTGAGATAGTAGCTTCTTTCTGTGAATCTTTTGCTACTTATGTTGATCTCCCTAAGGAGAAGTGGTTTAAATATCATCCTCCCATAGAAGTAAAAGTAGCTGCACCTATTAAAGTTGAAGAAAATACTGTCACTTATAATGATCCTATTGTTCCTACTTCTTATGTTGAGAAACCACCTTTCCCTGTTAGAATAAAGGATCATGCTAAAGCTTCAACTGTTGTTCGTAAAAGCAATATTAGAACTTATACACCCCCTGAGCAAGTTAAAGTAGAACCTAATATTGCTATTGTTAGAGATCTCTTGTCTGATAATATTGATGGGCATGTTATTCAGTTCAAAGGTGAAACTGCTAGAATTGCTAAACCGTGTGCTAAAGATAAACATAGACATGTGGTAGGCGTGCCTGTTATTTCTGTTAAAATAGGAGATCATTGTTATCATGGCTTATGTGATATGGGTGCGAGTGCTAGTGTTATACCGCATACTTTATACAAAGAAATTAAGAATGAAATTGCACCTGCTGAGTCAGAAGGTATTGATGTCACAATTGAACTTGCCAATAGAGATACTATTTCACCAATTGGAATTGTTAGAGATGTTGAAGTCTTGTGTGGGAAAACTAAATATCCTGCTGATTTTCTTGTTCTTACTTCTCTGCAAGATAGCTTTTGTCCCATTATATTTGGTAGACCCTTCTTAAACACTGTTAATGCTAGGATAGATTGCGAAAAGAATGTTGTTACTATTGGCTTGGATGATATGGTTCATGAGTTTAATTTCTCTAAATTTAGTAAACAACATCATGAGGAAGAATTACCTAGTAAGGATGAAATTATTGGTCTTGCTTCTATTGCCATACCTCCTAGTGATCCTTTAGAACACTATTTGCTATACCATGAAAATGATATGTTCATGAATGAAAGAAGGGAAATATATGAAGTATTCTTTAAATAGGAACCTATTCTGCAACACAATTTGCCTGTCGAAATTTTAGGGGATCCTCCTCCACCCAAGGGTGATCCCGTGTTTGAGCTTAAACCGTTGCCTGGTAATCTTCAATATGCCTATCTTGATGAAAAGAAGATATATCATGTTATTATTAGTGCTAACCTTTCAGAGCATGAAGAAGAAAGATTATTGAAAACTCTGAAGAAGCATCGTGCTGCTATTGGATATACTCTTGATGATCTTAAGGGCATTAGTCCCACTCTATGTCAACATAAAATAAATTTGGAAGCAGATGCCAAACCAGTTCGTCATCCTCAACGACGTCTGGATCCTAAAATGAAAGAAGTGGTAAAAAAGAAATACTCAAGCTTCTGGAGGCATGTATAATTTATCCTGTTGCTGATAGTCAGTGGGTAAGTCTTGTCCATTGTGTCCCTAAGAAGGGAGGTATTACTGTTGTTCCTAATGATAAAGATGAATTGATTCCACAAAGAATTATCATAGGTTATAGGATGGTAATTGATTTCCGCAAATTAAATAAAGCTACTAAGAAAGATCATTACCCCTTACCTTTTATTGATCAAATGCTAGAAAGATTATGCAAACATACACACTATTGCTTTCTAGATGGTTATTCTGGTTTCTCTCAAATACCTGTGTCGGCTAGGGATCAATCAAAGACTAATTTTACATGCCCTTTTGGTACTTTTGCTTATAGACGTATGCCTTTTGGTTTATGTAATGCACCTGCTACCTTTCAAAGATGCATGATGGCTATACTCTCTGACTTTTGTGAAAAGATTTGTGAGGTTTTCATGGACAATTTTTCTGTCTATGGTTCCTCTTTTGATGATTGCTTGAGCAATCTTGATCGAGTTTTGCAGAGATGTGAAGAAACTAATCTTGTCTTGAATTGGGAAAAGTGCCACTTTATGGTTAATGAAGGTATTGTCTTGGGGCATAAAGTTTGTGAAAGAGGTATTGAAGTTGATAAAGACAAGGTCGATGCGATTGAAAAGATGCCATGTCCCAAGGACATCAAAGGAATAAGAAGTTTCCTTGGTCATGCCGGATTTTACAGGAGGTTCATTAAGGACTTCTCAAAAATTTCTCGGCCTTTGACTAATTTATTGCAAAAAGATATACCATTTGTCTTTGATGATCATTGTGTAGAAGCATTTGAAACACTTAAGAAAGCATTAGTCTCTGCACCTATTGTTCAGCCACCTGATTGGAATTTACCCTTTAAAATTATGTCTGATGCTAGTGATTATGCTGTAGGTGTTGTTCTAGGGCAAAGAGTTGATAAGAAATTAAATGTTATTCATTATGCTAGTAAGACTCTAGACAATGCTCAAAGAAATTATGCTACTACTGAAAAGAGCTTTTAGCAGTTGTATTTGCTTGTGATAAGTTCAGACCTTATATTGTTGATTCTAAAGTAACTATTCACACCGATCATGCTGCTATTAAATACCTTATGGAAAAGAAAGATGCTAAACCTAGACTTATTAGATGGGTTCTCTTGCTAAAAGAATTTGATTTGCATATTGTTGATAGAAAGGGAGCTAAGAACCTCGTTGCAGACAACTTGTCTAGGTTAGAGAATGTTCTTGATGACCCACTACCTATTAATGATAGCTTTCCTGATGAACAATTAAATGTTATAAGTACTTCTCATAGTACTCCATGGTATGTTGATTATGCTAATTATATTGTTGCTAAGTTTATACCACCTAGCTTCACATACCAGCAAAAGAAAAAGTTTTTCTATGATTTAAGACATTACTTTTGGGATGATCCACATCTTTATAAAGAAGGAGTAGATGGTGTTATTAGACGTTGTGTACCTGAGCATGAACAGGAACAGATCCTACGCAAGTGTCACTCCGAGGCTTATGGAGGAAACCATGCTAGAGATAGAACTGCACATAAGGTATTGCTATCTGGTTTTTATTGGCCTACTCTCTTCAAGGATGCCCGTAAGTTTGTCTTGTCTGGTGATGAATGTCAAAGAATTGGTAATATTAGTAGACGTCATGGTAATATTAGTAGACGTCAAGAAATGCCTATGAATTATTATCTTGTTATCGAACCGTTTGATGTTTGGGGCTTTGATTATATGGGACCTTTTCCTGCCTCTAATGGATACACACATATTCTAGTGGCTGTTGATTACGTTACTAAGTGGGTCGAAGCTATTCCAACTAGTAGTGCTGATCATAACACTGCTATTAAAATGCTTAAAGAAGTTATTTTTCCGAGGTTTGGAGTCCCTAGATATTTAATGACTGATGGTGGTTCACACTTTATTCATGGTGCTTTCCGTAAAATGCTTGCTAAATATGATGTTAATCATAGAATTGCATCTCCTTATCACCCTCAGTCTAGTGGTCAAGTAGAGTTGAGCAATAGAGAGCTCAAATTAATTTTGCAAAAGACTGTTAATAGGTCTAGAAAGAATTGGTCTAAGATACTGTATGTGGATGACATATTGTTGATGGGAAATGATATAGAATTCTTGGAAAGCATAAAGGCCTACTTGAACAAGTGTTTTTCAATGAAGGATCTTGGAGAAGCTGCTTACATATTAGGCATCAAGATCTATAAAGATAGATCGAGACGCCTCATTGGTCTTTCACAGAGTACGTACCTTGTCAAGATATTGAAGAAGTTCAATATGTATCAGTCAAAGAAGGGGTTCTTGCCTGTATTGCAAGGTACGAGATTGAGCACGGCTCAATGCCCGACCACAGCAGAAGATAGAGAAAAGATGAGTGTCGTCCCCTATGCCTCGGCCATAGGGTCTATCATGTGTGCTATGCTGTGTACCAGACCGGATGTAAACCTTGCCGTAAGTTTGGTAGGAAGGTACCAAAGTAATCCCAGCATGGAACACTGGACAGCGGTGAAGAATATCCTGAAGTACCTGAAGAGGACTAAGGATATGATTCTCGTTTATGGATGTGACGAAGAGATCGTCGTAAAGGGTTACGTCGATGCTAGCTTCGACACAGATCTGGATGACTCTAAGTCACAAACCGGATACGTGTATATTTTGAATGGTGGGGCAGTAAGCAGGTGCAGTTGCAAGCAAAGCGTTGTGGCGGGATCTACATGTGAAGCGGAGTACATGGCAGCCTCGGAGGCAGCACAAGAGGCAATCTGGGTGAAGGAGGTCATTACCGACCTAGGAGTCATACCCAATGCATCGGGGCCGATGACTCTCTTCTATGACAACACTGGAGCTATTGCCCTTGCCAAGGAGCCCAGGTTTCACAGGAAGACCAGGCATATCAAGCGTCGCTTCAACTCCATTCATGAAAGCGTTCAAAATGGAGACATAGATATTTGTAAAGTACATACGGCCTGAATGTGGCAGATCCGTTGACTAAACCTCTCCCTAGAGCAAAACATGATCAACACCAGAACTGCATGGGTGTTAGATTCATCGCAATGTAACTAGACTATTGACTCTAGTGCAAGTGGGAGACTGTTGGAAATATGCCCTAGAGGCAATAATAAAATGGTTATTATTATATTTCTTTGTTCATGATAATTGTCTATTCTTCATGCTATAATTGTGTTATCCGGAAATCGTAATACATGTGTGAATACATAGACCACAACACGTCCCTAGTGAGCCTCTAGTTGACTAGCTCGTTGATGAAAAGATAGTCATGGTTTCCTGACTATGGACATTGGATGTCATTGATAACGGGATCACATCATTAGGAGAATGATGTGGTGGACAAGACCCAATCCTAAGCATAGCTCAAAGATCGTGTAGTTCGTTTGAAATAGCCTTTTCGAATGTCAAGTATCATTTCCTTCGACCATGAGATTGTGCAACTCCCGGATACCGTAGGAGTGTTTTGGGTGTGCCAAACGTCACAACGTAACTAGGTGACTATAAAGGTACACTACGGGTATCTCCGAAAGTGTCTGTTGGGTTGGCACGAATCGAGACTGGGATTTGTCACTCCGTATGACGGAGAGGTATCTCTGGGCCCACTCAGTAATGCATCATCATAATGAGCTCAATGTGACCAAGTGGTTGATCACGAGATCATGCATTACGGTACGAGTGAAGTGACTTGCCGGTAACGAGATTGAACGAGGTATTGGGATACCGACGATCGAGTCTCGGGCAAGTAACGTACCGATTGACAAAGGGAATTGTATACGGCATTGATCGAATCCTCGACATCTTGGTTCATCCGATGAGACCATCGAGGATCATGTGGGATCCAACATGGGTATCCAGATCCCGCTGTTGGTTATTGACCGGAGAGTCGTCTCGGCCATGTCTGCGTGTCTCCCGAACTCGTAGGGTCTACACACTTAAGGTTCGGTGACACTAGGGTTGTTGAGATATTAGTATACGGTAACCCGAAAGTTGTTCGGAGTCCCGGATGAGATCCCGGACATCACGAGGAGTTCCGGAATGGTCCGGAGGTGAAGATTTTTATATAGGAAGTCAACATCACCACCACCTTTTTCACCGACAAAGGAGATATAATCACATGGGTATGGGCACTCCCCTTGGCAACTGCCAAGCTTGGGGGAGGTGCCCCGATATCGTATCACCATCACAACTCCTATCTTTATCGTTTTTCTTAGTTCGATCCTATTAGTAGTATCTTGATCTAGTAGAATAAAGTTTATGGCATGATCTAGTTTTGAGTTTTGCTTTTTGATCTCTCTATGTAATCGAGTCCGTGAGCTATATATAATAAAGATTAGTGTTGAGTCAAGGGCTTGATTATTTTTCCATGATCTTGGGTGAATAGAAGAAAAGAGAAAAAGAATAAAAAGAAACAAAAAGTTCATATTGATCTTATTGAGAGTAATGACTTCACATAGAAAGAGTATGATGATTAAAAGTTGTTGGGAGTTGGCAGACATAGCTTTGGTCATTGTTGCAATTAATAGGAAGTAATAAGGAAAGAGAGGTTTTCACATATAGATATATTATCATTGACATCTTTTATGATTGGGGGCACTCATTAAAATATGACATGCTAAAGAGTTGATGTTGGACAAGGAAGACAAGGTAATGAGTTATGTCTTTCTTATGTCTGAGATAAAGTATGTTGTCATGGATCCTCTAACTTGTTGAGCTTGCCCTTCCCCCTCATGCTAGCCAAATTCTCAGCACCAAGTAGAAATACTACTCGTGCTTCCAAAATCCCTAAACCAGTTTTGCCATGAGAGTCCACCATATCTACCTATGGATTGAGTAAGATCCTTCAAGTAAGTTGTCATCGGTGCAAAGCAATAAAAATTGCTAAATATGTATAATTGATTGGTTAGGAGAAATAAGCTTTATACGATCTTGTGATGTGGAAGTAATAAAAGCGATGGACTGCATAATAAAGGTTCATATCACAAGGGGCAATATAAAGTGACGTTCTTTCACATTGAGATTTTGTGCATCCAACCATAAAAGTGCATGGCAACCTCTGCTTCCCTCTGCAAAGGGCCTATCTTTTATTATTATCTTCTACCTTATGCAAGAGTCATGGTGATCTTCACCTTTTCTTTTTCATTTTATCCTTTGGCAAGCTCAGCATGTTGGAAAGAACATGATATATATATCTAATTGGATGTAGGGGAGCATAAACCATTATTGTTAACATTGTTGGAAATATGCCCTAGAGGCAATAATAAAATGGTTATTATTATATTTCTTTGTTCATGATAATTGTCTATTGTTCATGCTATAATTGTATTATCCGGAAATCGTAATACATGTGTGAATACATAGACCACAACACGTCCCTAGTGAGCCTCTAGTTGACTAGCTCGTTGATCAAAAGGTAGTCATGGTTTCCTGACTATGGACATTGGATGTCATTGATAACGGGATCACATCATTAGGAGAATGATGTGATGGACAAGACCCAATCCTAAGCATAGCTCAAAGATCGTGTAGTTCGTTTGCTATAGCTTTTACGAATGTCAAGTATCATTTCCTTAGACCATGAGATTGTGCAACTCCCGGATACCGTAGGAGTGTTTTGGGTGTGCCAAACGTCACAACGTAACTGGGTGACTATAAATATACACTACGGGTATCTCCGAAAGTGTCTGTTGGGTTGGCATGAATCGAGACTGGGATTTGTCACTCCATATGACGGAGAGGTATCTCTGGGCCCACTCGGTAATGCATCATCATAATGAGCTCAATGTGACCAAGTGGTTGATCACGGGATCATGCATTACGGTACGAGTACACTGACTTGTCGGTAATGAGATTGAACGAGGTATTGGGATACCGACGATCGAGTCTCGGGCAAGTAATGTACCGATTGACAAAGGGAATTGTATATGGGATTGATCGAATCCTCGACATCGTGGTTCATCCGATGAGATCATCGAGGAGCATGTGGGAGCCAACATGGGTATCCAGATCCCGCTGTTGGTTATTGACCGGAGAGTCGTCTCGGCCATGTCTGCGTGTCTCCCGAACCCGTAGGGTCTACACACTTAAGGTTCGGTGACGCTAGGGTTGTTGAGATATTAGTATACGGTAACCCGAAAGTTGTTCGGAGTCCTGAATGAGATCCCAGACGTCACGAGGAGTTACGGAATGGTTGGAGGTGAATATTTATATATAGGAAGTCAAGTTTCAGCCATCGGGAAGGTTTTCGGGGTAATCGGTATTGTACCGAGACCACCGGAAGAGTCCCGGGGGGCCACCTATCCCGGAGGGCCCCATGGGCTGAAGTGGGAGGGGAACCAGCCCCAGATGGGCTGGTGCCCCCCCCATGGGCCTCCCCTGCGCCTAGGGTTGGAAACCCTAGGGGTGGGGGCGCCCCACTTGGCTTTGGGGGCACTCCACCCCCCTTGGCCGCCGCCCCCCTTGGAGATTCAATCTCCTAGGGCCGGCGCCCCCCTAGGGGTCCTATAAATAGTGGGGGGAGGGAGGGCAGCCGCACCCTAGCCCCTGGCGCCTCCCTCTTCCTCCCGTGACACTCCTCCCTCTCCCTGAGCTTGGCGAAGCCCTGCCGAGAACACCGTTGCTTCCACCACCATGCCGTCGTGCTGCTGGATCTTCATCAACCTCTCCTTCCCCCTTGCTGGATCAAGTTGGAGGAGACGTCTTCCCAACTGTACGTGTGTTGAACACGGAGGTGCCGTCCGTTCGGCGCTAGGTCATCGGTGATTTGGATCACGACGAGTACGACTCCATCAGCCCCGTTCTCTTGAACGCTTCCGGGCGTGATCTACAAGGGTATGTAGATGCACTCCCCTCTCCCTCATTGCTAGATGACTCCATAGATTGATCTTGGTGATGCGTAGAAAATTCTAAAATTCTGCTACGTTCCCCAACAGACATTACCCTTGAGGTAAAAGGTTGTGGGGCAAAACTATAAGCCCATATCTTTCTCTGTGTCCGACTAAAACTCCGTAACCACAAGTATTGCGTGAGTGTTAGCAATTATGAAGGACTAAATGATAGTTGAGTAGGTGGACTTGCTTTTTAGCTCTGACATAGACTCTTTCCGATGTTATGATAAATTGCAATTGCTTCAATGACTGAGATTATAGTTTGTGGGATCCCAATAAGGTTTATGATTTATACTTTTGCATTGTGAATAGATCATCACTTGAACATAAGTAATCATATGACAAAATCTATATATGTTGCTGTTATGAGAACAATCATGATGCCTTCATGTCCATATTTTATTTTTATCGACGCCTCTACCTCTAAACATGAGGACATATTTATTGTTATCGGCTTTTCGCTTGAGGACAAACGAGGTCTAAGCTTGGGGGAGTTGATACGTCCATTTTGCATCATGCTTTTATATCGATATTTATTGCATTATGGACTGTTATTTCACTTTATGTCACAATACTTATGGCTATTCTCTCTTATTTTACAAGGTTTACATAAGGAGGGAGAATGCCGACAGCTGGAATTCTGGGTTGGAAAAGGATCAAATATTAGAGACCTATTCTGCGCAACTCCAAGTCCTGAAACTCCACGGAACATCTTAAAATAAATAAAGAAAAATCCTCGCCAAAGATGAAAGCCAGGGGCCCCACACCCTGCTCACGAGGGTGGGGGGCGTCCCCCCCCTAGGGCACGCCCCCTACCTCGTGGGCCCCCTGGTGGCTCTCCGACGTCCATCTTCTCCTATATGATGTCTTCCGATGAGAAAAAAATCAAGAGGAACTTTTCGGGACGAGACACCGCCGCCACGAGGCGGAACCTTGGCGGAACCAATCTAGAGCTCCGGCAGAGCTGTTCTGCCAGGGATACTTCCCTCCGGGAGGGGGAAATCATCACCATCATCATCACCAACGCTCCTCTCATCGGGAGAGGGTAATCTCCATCAACATCTTCACCAGCACCAACTCATCTCCAAACCCTAGTTCATCTCTTGTATCCAATTCTTGTCTCAAAGTCCGGGATTGGTGCTAGTAGGTTGCTAGCAGTGTTGATTACTCCTTGTAGTTGATGCTAGTTGGTTTATTTGGTGGAAGATCATATGTTCAGATCCTATATGCATATTATTACCCCTCTGATTATGAACATGAATATGCTTTGTGAGTAATTACGTTTGTTCCTGAGGACAAGGGAGAAGTCTTGCTATTAGTAGTCATGTGAATTTGGTAATCGTTTGATATTTTGATAAGATGTATGTTGTCTAGCCTCTATTGGTGTTATGTGAACGTCGACTACATAACAATTCACCATTATTTGGGCCTAGAAGAAGGCATTGGGAAGTAATAAGTAGATGCTGGGTTGCTAGAGTGACAGAAGCTTAAACCCTAGTTTATGCGTTGCTTCGTAAGGGGCTGATTTGGATCCACATGTTTCATGCTATGGTTAGGTTTACCTTAATACTTTTGTTGTAGTTGTGGATGCTTGCAATAGAGGTTAATCATAAGTGGGATGCTTGTTCAAGTAAGAGCAGCACCCAAGCACCGGTCCACCCACATATCAAATTATCAAAGTACCGAACGCGAATCATATGAACATGATGAAAACTAGCTTGACGATATTCCCATGTGTCCTCGGGAGCGCTTTTCCTATTATAAGAGTTTGTTCCGGCTTGTCCTTTGCTATAAAAAGGATTGGGCCACCTTGCTGCACTTTATTTACTTTTTTACTTGTTGCTCGTTACAATTTATCTTATCACAAAACTATCTGTTACCACTTATTTCAGTACTTGCAGAGAATACCTTGCTGAAAACCGCTTATCATTTCCTTCTACTCCTCGTTGGGTTCGACACTCTTACTTATCGAAAGGACTATGATAGATCCCCTATGCTTGTGGGTCATCAATGCCATGTGTCAGTCACCCTTGACGAAAGCACTTTTGTGACGCGCGATTTATCGTCATGGAAGTGGACACTTCCGTGATGATAATTTTGGTAATGTCATGGAACACTTCTACGACAGCACAGGTATGACTATCTTGATTCTGTCATAAATTTGTCATGGATGTACATGCATGACAAAAAAGCGACCTAGTGTGACAAACACGTATCATCACGGAAGTGTATTTTTTTTGTAGTGTAGTGAAGATGCCGCTACCCATCTAAACAACTTTGTTGATTTGTGTGATATTCAAAAGAAGAAAGATGTGGATAATGATATTGTTAAATTGAAGCTATTTCCGTTTTCGCTTAGAGATCGTGCTAAAGCTTTGTTTTCGTCTTTGCCTAAAAATAGTATTGATTCATGGAATAAGTGCAAAGATACTTTTATCTCTAAGTATTTTCCTCCCGCTAAGATCATCTCTCTTAGAAACGATATTATGAATTTTAAGCAACTTGATCATGAGCATGTTGCACAATCTTGGGAGAGGATGAAATTAATGATACGTAATTACCCTACACATGGTTTGAATTTATGGATGATTAGACAAAAAGTTTATGCCGGATTGAATTTTGCTTCTAGAAATCTTTTAGATTCGGCCGCGGGAGGCACTTTTATGGAAATCACTTTAGGAGAAGCTACCAAACTCCTAGATAATATTATGGTTAATTATTATCAATGGCACACTGAAAGATCTACTAGTAAAAAGGTGCATGCAATTGAAGAGATTAATGTTTTGAGTGGAAAGATGGATGAACTTATGAATTTTTTTGCTAATAAGAGTACTCCTACTGATCCCAATGATATGCCTTTGTCTACTTTAATTTAGAATAATAATGAATCTATGGATGTGAATTTTGTTGGTAGGAACAATTTTGGTAACAACGCGTATAGAGGTAATTTTAATTCTAGGCTGTTTCCTAGTAATTCCTCTAATATTATGGTAATTCCTACAACAATTCTTATGGAAATTATAATAAGATGCCCTCTGATTTTGAATCTATTATTAAAGAATTTATTAATTCGCAAAAGAGTTTCAATGCTTTGATTGAAGAAAAATTGCTTAAGATTGATGAGTTGGCTAGGAACGTGGATAGACTTTCCCTTGATGTTGATTCTTTGAAACTTAGATCTATTCCACCTAAGCATGATATCAATGAGTCTCTCAAAGGTATGAGAATTTCCATTAATAAGTGCAAAGAAAGAACCGCTAGGATGCGTGCTAAAAAAGATTGCTTTTTGAAAGCGTGTTCTTCTAGTTTCCATGATAATAATGATGAAGATCTAAAAGTTATTGATGTGTCCCCTATTAATATTTGTTTTGCAATACGAATCTTGATAATGATGGGGCTGGAGATGAGTCAACTTTAGTTATAAGGCGTCCCAAAAATTCGGAGTTTTTGGATCTTGATGCAAAAATTCTAAAAAGTGGGATTGAAGAGGTTAAAACTTTAGATAGCAACGAACCCACTATCTTGGATTTCAAGGAGTTTAATTATGATAATTGCTCTTTGATAGACTGTATTTCCTTGTTGCAATCCGTGCTAAATTCTCCTCATGCTTATAGTCAAAATAAAGCTTTTACTAAACATATCGGTGATGCTTTAATACAATCTTACGAAGAAAAACTTGAGTTGGAAGTTTCTATCCCTATAAAACTTTATGATGAGTGGGAACCTACAATTACAATAAAAATTAAAGATCATGAATGTTATGCTTTGTGTGATTTGGATGCTAGTGTTTCCACGATCCCAAAAACTTGGTGTGATTTGCTAGGTTTCCGTGAATTTGATGATTGTTCTTTAAACTTGCACCTTGCGGATTCCACTATTAATAAACCAATGGAAAGAATTAATGATGTTCTTATTGTTGCAAATAGGAATTATGTGCCCATAAATTTCATTGTTCTTGATATAGATTGCAATCCTTCATGTCCTATTATTCTTGGTAGACCTTTCCTTAGAACGATTGGTGCAATTATTGATATGAAGGAAGGGAATATTAGATTCCAATTTCCGTTAAGGAAAGGCATGGAACACTTCCCTAGAAATAAAATTAAATTACCATATGAATCTATTATGAGAGCCACTTATGGATTGTCTACCAAAGATGGCAATAGCTAGATCTATCCTCGCTTTTATGCCTAGCTAGGGGCGTTAAACGATAGCGCTTGTTGGGAGGCAACCCAATTTTTTATTCCTTGATTTTTGTTCCTATTTAGTAATAAATAATTTATCTATCCTCTGTTTTGGTCGTTTTTTTGTGTTTAATTAGTGTTTGTGCCAAGTAGAACCATTGGGAAGACTTGGGGAAAGTCTTTTTGATCTTGATGTAAAAAATAGAAACTTTAGCGCTCGCGAGAATTGCTGACATTTTTTATTGGAGAGTGTTATTTAGTTAATTATTTTTGAAGATGATTAATAGATAAATTCATAACGTCCAGCAATTTAGTTTAGTATTTTTGGGGTTCCAGAAGTATGAGTTTGATACAGATTACTACCGACTGTTCTGTTTTTGAAAGATTCTGTTTTTCGTGTGTTGTTTGCTTATTTTGATGAATCTATGGCTAGTAATGTAGTTTATAAACCATAGAAAAGTTGGAATACAGTAGGCTTAACACCAATATAAATAAAGAATGAGTTCATTACAGTACCTTGAAGTGGTGTTTTGTTTTCTTTCGCTAACGGAGCTCACGAGATTTTCTGTTAAGTTTTGTGTTGTGAAGTTTTCACATTTTGGGTAAAGATTTGATGGATTATGGAACAAGGAGTGGCAAGAGCCTAAGCTTGGGGATGACCAAGGAACCCCAAGGTAAAATCCAAGGACACCAAAAATCCTAAGCTTGGGGATGCCCCGGAAGGCATCCCCTCTTTTGTCTTCGTTCATCGGTAACTTTACTTGGAGCTATATTTTTATTCACCAAATGATATGTGTTTTGCTTGGAGCATCTTGTATGATTTGAGTCTTTGCTTTTTAGTTTACCACAATCATCCTTGATGTACACACCTTTTGAGCATTGTTGTGGAAATCGTTAACTGGTAGCTACTCGGTCGGCTGGTGAGTAGGGGATTAATAGGCTAATCGGCAAGTTAATCGGCTATTTAATCAATTAATCGGACGATTTATCGGGTAATCGGCTACTCGGGGACCCTATGAGTAGGGATTAATCAGCAAGTTAACTGGTTAATCGGAGAATTCTTTAACAAGGCTTTTGAGAGAGACACATATGAATCAGAATTTGTTAGAATACTCTATGTGCTTCACTAATATCTTCTGAGCTATATAGTTTTTCCTCTAGTGCTTCGCTTATATCTTTTAGGGCACGGTGGTGGTTTTACTTTATAGAAATAATTGATCTCTCATGCTTCACTTATATTATTTTGAGAGTCCTTTAGAACAGCATAGTAATTTGCTTTTAGGCATAATAAAAACTTTCATATAAGTGCATTGAATACTATGAGAAGTTTGATACTTGATAATTGTTTTGAGATATGGACATGGTGATATTAGAGTCATGATAGTTGAGTAGTTGTGAATTTGAGAAATACTTGTGTTGAAGTTTGTGATTCCCGTAGCATGCACGTATGGTGAACCGTTATGTGATGAAGTTGGAGCATGATTTATTTATTGATTCCTTCCTTATGAGTGGCGGTCGGGGACGAGCGATAGTCTTTTCCTACCAATCTATCCCCCTAGGAGCATGCACGTAGTACTTTGTTTCGATAACTAATAGATTTTTGCAATAAGTATGTGAATTATTTATGACTAATGTTGAGTCCATGGATTATACGCACTCCCACCCTTCCACATTTGCTAGCCTCTCTATTACCGCGCACTTTTCGCCGGTATCATCCATCCACCATATACCTTCCTCAAAACAACCACCATACCTACCTATTATGGCATTTCCATAGCCATTCCGAGATATATTGACATGCAACTTTCCACCGTTCCGTTTGTTATGACATGCTTCATCATTGTCATATTGTCATGCATGATCATGTAGTTGACATCGTATTTGTGGCAAAGCCACCGTTCATAATTTTCATACATGTCACTCTTGATTCATTGCATATCCCGGTACACCGCCAGAGGCATTCACATAGAGTCCTATTTTGTTCTAAGTATTGAGTTGTAATTCTTGAGTTGTAAGTAAAAAAGAAGTGTGATGATCATCATTATTAGAGCATTGTCCTAGTGAGGAAAGGATGATGGAGACTATGATTCCCCCACAAGTTGGGACGAGACTCCGGACAAAAATAAAGAAAGAGGCGAAAAGAAAAAAAGGAAAGAAGGCCCAAATAAAAAATGAGAGAAAAAGAGAGAAGGGACAATGTTACTATCCTTTTTCCACACTTGTGCTTCAAAGTAGCACCATGATCTTCATGATAGAGAGTCTCCTATGTTGTCACTTTCATAAAACTAGTGGGAATTTCACATTGTAGAACTTGGATTGTATATTCCAATGATGGGCTTCCTCAAATTGCCCTAGGTCTTCATGAGTAAGCAAGTTGGATGCACACCCACTTAGTTTATTTTGTTGAGCTTTCATACACTTATAGCTCTGGTGCATCCGTTGCATGGCAATCCCTACTCACTCACATTGATATCTATTGATGGGCATCTCCATAGCCCATTGATACGCCTAGTTGATGTGAGACTATCTTCTCCTTTTTGTCTTCTCCACAACCACCATTCTATTCCACCTATAGTGCTATGTCCATGGCTCACTCTCATGTATTACGTGAAAGTTGAAAAAGTTTGAGAACGTCAAAAGTATGAAACAATTGCTTGGCTTGTCATCGGGGTTGTGCATGATTTAATATTTTGTGTGATGAAGATAGAGCATAGCCAGACAATATGATTTTGTAGGGATAACTTTCTTTGGCCATGTTATTTTGAGAAGACATGATTGCTTAGTTAGTATGCTTGAAGTATTATTATTTTTATGCCAATATTAGACTTTTATCTTGAATCTTTCGGATTTGAGAATTCATTCCATAATAAAGAAAATTTACATTGAGAAATATGTTAGGAAGCATTCCACATCAAAAATTCTGTTTTTATCATTTACCTACTTGAGGACGAGCAGGAATTAAGCTTGGGATGCTATACGTCTCCAACATATCTATAATTTATGATTGTTCCACGCTATTATATATTCTGTTTTGGATGTTTAATGGGCTTATTTATACGATTTTATATTATTTTTGGGACTAACCTATTAACCGGAGGCCCATCCCAAATTGCTGTTTTTTTGCCTATTTCGGTGTTTCACAAAAAAAGAATATCAAACGGAGTCCAAATGGAATGAAACCTTCAGGAGCGTGATTTTTGGAATAAACATGATCCAAAGGACTTGGAGTGGACATCAAGCAATCAACGAGGAGGCCACGAGGCAGGGGGCGCGCCCTCCACCCTCATGGGCCCCTCGTGGCTCCACCGACCTACTTCTTCCTCCTATATATACCTATGTACCATGAAAATATCAGAGGGCACCACGAAAACCTAACTCCACCGCCGCAACCTTCTGTACTCGTGAGATCCCATCTTGGGGCCTTTTCCGGAGCTCCGCTGTAGGGGGCATCGATCACGGAAGCCTCTACATCAACTCCATGGCCTCTCCGATGATGTGTGAGTAGTTTACCTCAGACCTTTGGGTCCATAATTATTAGCTAGATGGCTTCTTCTCTCTCTTTGGATCTCAATACAAAGTTCTCCTCGATTCTCTTGGAGATCTATTCGATGTAATCTTCTTTTGCGGTGTGTTTGTCGAGATCCGATGAATTGTGGGTTTATGATCAAGATTATCTATGGAAAATATTTGAATCTTCTCTGAATTCTTTTATGTATGATTGGTTATCTTTGCAAGTCTCTTCGAATTATCAGTTTGGTTTGGCCTACTAGATTGATCTTTCTTGCAATGGGAGAAGTGCTTAGCTTTGGGTTCAATCTTGTGGTGCTCGATCCCAGTGACAGTAGGGGAAAAGACACGTATTGTATTGTTGCCATCGAGGATAAAAAGATGGGGTTTATATCATATTGCATGAGTTTATCCCTCTACATCATGTCATCTTGCTTAAAGCATTACTCCGTTCTTATGAACTTAATACTCTAGATGCATGCTGGATAGTGGTCGATGTGTGGAGTAATAGTAGTAGATGCAGGCAGGAGTCGGTCTACTTGTCACGGACGTGATGCCTATATACATGATCATACCTAGATATTCTCATAACTATGCTCAATTCTATTTATCTCATTACTATCTCTATCAGATCTCACTCTTGCAAGTGGCCGTGAAGGGATTGACAACCCCTTTATCGCGTTTGTTGCGAGGTTCTTATTTGTTTGTGTAGGTACGAGGTGACTCGCGCGTGGTCTCCTACTGGATTGATACCTTGGTTCTCAAAAACTGAGGGAAACACTTGCGCTGCTTTGCTGCATCACCCTTTCCTCTTTAAGGGAAAACCAATGCATGCTCAAGAGGTAGCAGGCATAGGGAATGACTTTCATTCTCTTTCTGTTTTCTGTCGTGGTCGTGTTTTGATTCTTACTCAATTTTACACCTTGCAATACAGGCAAGAACTCATTCTTTTTTACTGTTCCATTTTGAACTACTTCAAAAATCTTGTCAAGGTATGTAATAATTGAAAAATCTTTATCATGTGTCTTGATCTATCTCTATAGATCTTGATGCCCAATATGTAAGCAGCTTCACCGAGGTCTTTCTTTGAAAAAACTCCTTTCAAACACTCCTTTATGCTTTCCAGAAAATTCTTCATCATTTCCGATCAACAATATGTCATTCACATATACTTATCAGAAAGGCTATAGTGCTCCCACTCACTTTATTGTAAATACAGGCTTCACCGCAAGTCTGTATAAAACTATATGGTTTGATCAACTTATCAAAGCGTATATTCCAACTCCGAGATGCCTGCACCAGTCCATAGATGGATCGCTGGAGCTTGCACATTTTGTTAGCACCTTTAGGATTGACAAAACCTTCTGGTTACATCATATATAACTCTTCTTTAAGAAATCCATTAAGGAATGTAGTTTTGATATCCATTTGCCAGATTTCATAAAATGTGGCAATTTGCTAACATGATTCGGACAGGCTTAATAATCACTACGAATGAGAAAATATTATCGTAGTCAACACCTTGAACTTGTCAAAAACTATTTTTCGACAATTCGAGCTTTGTAGATAGTAACACTACTATCAGCGTCCGTCTTCCTCTTGAAGATCCTTTTATTCTGAATGGCTCGCCAATCATTGGTCAAGTCACTCAAAGTCCATACTTTGTTCACATACATGGATCCCATCTCAGATTTCATGGCCTTAAGCCATTTTGCGGAATCTGGGCTCATCATCGCTTCCTCATAGTTTGTAGGTTCGTCATGGTCTAGTAACATGACTTCCAGAACAGGATTACCGTACCACTCTGGTGTGGAACGTACTCTGGTTGACCTACAAGGTTCGGTAGTAACTTGATATGAAGTTTCATGATCATCATCATTAACTTCCTCACTAATTGGTGTAGGCATCACTGGAACTGATTTCTGTGATGAACTACTTTCCAATTCGGGAGAAGGTACAGTTACCTCATCAAGTTATACTTTCCTCTCACTCACTTCTTTCGAGAGAAACTCCTTCTCTAGAAAGGATCAACTCTTAGCAACAAAGATCTTGCCTTCGTATCTGTGATAGAAGGTGTACCCAACAGTTTCTTTTGGGTATCCTATGAAGACGCACTTATCCGATTTGGGTTTGAGCTTATCAGGCTAAAACTTTTACACATAAGCATCGCAACCCCAAACTTTAAGAAACAATAGCTTAGGTTTCTTGCTAGACCATGGTTCATATGGTGTCATCTCAACGGATTTAGATGGTGCCCTATTTAACGTGAATGCAGTTGTCTCTAATGCATAACCCCAAAACGATAGTGGTAAATCGGTAAGAGACATCATAGATCGCACCATATCTAATAAAGTACGTTTATAACGTTCGGATACACCATTACACTGTGGTGTTCCAGGTGGTGTGAGTTGCGAAACTATTTCACATTGGTTCAAATGAAGACCAAACTCATAACTCAAATATTCGCCTCCGCGATCAGATCGTAGAAACTTTATTTTCTTGTTATGTTGATTTTCCACTTCACTCTGAAATTCTTTAAACTTTTCAAATGTTTCAGACTTATGTTTCATTAAGTAGATATACCCATATCTTCTCAAATCATCTGTGAAGGTCAAAAAATAATGATACCCGCCGCGAGCCTCAACACTCATCGAACCGCATACTGTTGGGGAACGTAGTAATTTCAAAAAAAAATCCTACGCAAACGCAAGATCATGGTGATGCATAGCAATGAGAGGGGAGAGTGTGATCTACGTACCCTCGTAGACCGACAGCGGAAACGTTATGACAACGTGGTTGATGTAGTCGTACGTCTTCACGGCCCGATCGATCAAGCATCGAAACTACGGCACCTCCGAGTTTTAGCACACGTTCTGCTCGATGACGATCCCCGGACTCCGATCCAGCAAAGTGTCAGGGAAGAGTTCCGTCAGCACGACTGCGTGGTGACGATCTTGATGTTCTACTGTCGCAGGGCTTCGCCTAAGCACCGCTACAATATTATCGAGGAGTATGGTGGAAGGGGGCACCGCACACGGCTAAGAAAACGATCACGTGGATCAACTTGTGTGTCTAGGGGTGCCCCCTGCCCCTGTATATAAAGGAGCAAGGGGAGGAGGCCGGTCGGCCCTATGGCGCACCAAGGAGGAGTCCTCCTCCTAGTAGGAGTAGGACTCCCCTCTTTCCTACTCCTACTAGGAGGGGGAAAGGAAGGGGGAGAGGGAGAAGGAAAGGGGGGCGCCGCCCCCCCTCCCTCTCCTGTCCAATTCGGACCAGAGAGGGAGGGGCGTGCGGCCCACCCTGGCCGCCCCTCTCTCTCTCTCTCCACTAAGGCCCATAAGGCCCATTACTTCTCCCGGTGGGTTCCGGTAACCCTCCGGCACTCCGGTTTTCTCTGAAATCACCCGGAACACTTCCGGTGTCCGAATATAGTCGTCCAATATATCAATATTTATGTCTCAACCATTTCGAGACTCCTCGACATGTCCGTGATCACATCCGGGACTCCGAACTAACTTTAGTACATCAAAACTCATAAACTCATAATATAACTGTCATTGAAACCTTAAGCATGCGGACCCTACGGGTTCGAGAACAATGTAGACACGACCGAGACATGTCTCCAGTCAATAACCAATAGCGGAACCTGGATGTTCATATTGGCTCCCACATATTCTACGAAGATCTTTATCGGTCAGACCACATAACAACATACGTTGTTCCCTTTGTCATCGGTATGTTACTTGCCCGAGATTCAATCGTCGGTATCTTAATACCTAGTTCAATCTCGTTACCGGCAAGTCTCTTTACTCGTTACGTAATACATCATCTCACAACTAACTCATTAGTTGCAATGCTTGCAAGGCTTATGTGATGTGCATTACCGAGAGGGCCCAGAGATACCTCTCCGACAATCGGAGTGACAAATCCTAATCTCGAAATACGCTAACCCAACATTTACCTTTGGAGACACCTGTAGAGCTCCTTTATAATCACCCAGTTATGTTGTGACGTTTGGTAGCACACAAAGTGTTCCTCCAGCAAACGGGAGTTGCATAATCTCATAGTCATAGGAACGTGTATAATTCATGAATAAAGCAATAGCAACACACTAAACGATCGGGTGCTAAGCTAATGGAATGGGTCATGTCAATCACATCATTCTCCTAATAATGTGATCCCTTTAATCAAATGACAACACATGTCTATGGTTAGGAAAGATAACCATCTTTGGTTAACGAGCTAGTCAAAGTAGAGGCATACTAGTGACGTTTAGTTTGTCTATGTATTCACACAAGTATTATGTTTCCGGATAATACAATTCTAGCATGAATAATAAACATTTATCATGATATAAGGAAATAAAATAATAACATTATTATTGCCTCTAGGGCATATTTCCTTTAGTCTCCCACTTGCACTAGAGTCAATAATCTAGATTACACAGTAATGATTCTAACACCCATGGAGCTTTGGTGTTGATCATGTTTTGCTCGTGGAAGAGGCTTAGTCAACGGGTCTGCAACATTCAGATCCGTATGTATCTTGCAAATCTCTATGTCTCCCACCTGGACTAGATCCCGGATGGAATTGAAGCGTCTCTTGATGTGCTTGGTTCTCTTGTGTAATCTGGATTCCTTTGCCAAGGCAATTGCACCAGTATTGTCACAAAAGATTTTCATTGGACCCGATGCACTAGGTATGACACCTAGATCGGATATGAACTCCTTCATCCAGACTCCTTCGTTTGCTGCTTCTGAAGCAGCTATGTACTCCGCTTCACATGTAGATCCCGCCACAACGCTTTGTTTAGAACTGCACCAACTGACAGCTCCACCGTTTAATGTAAACACGTAACCGGTTTGCGATTTAGAATCGTCCGGATCAGTGTCAAAGCTTGCATCAACGTAACCATTTACGATGAGCTCTTTGTCACCTCCATATATGAGAAACATATCCTTAGTCCTTTTTAGGTATTTCAGGATGTTCTTGACCGTTGTCTAGTGATCCACTCCTAGATTACTTTGGTACCTCCCTGCTAGACTTATAGCAAGACACACATCAGGTCTGGTACACAGCATTTCGTACATGATAGAGCCTATGGCTGAAGCATAGGGAACATCTTTCATTTTCTCTCTATCTTCTGCATTGGTCGGGTGTCGGTGTCAAAACCGGCGTATCTCGGGTAGGGGGTCCCGAACTGTGCGTCTAGGCCGGATGGTAACAGGAGGCAAGGGACACGAAGTTTTACCCAGGTTCGGGCCCTCTCGATGGAGGTAAAACCCTACGTCCTGCTTGATTAATATTGATGATATGGGTAGTACAAGAGTAGATCTACCATGAGATCGGAGAGGCTAAACCCTAGAAGCTAGCCTATGGTATGATTGTTGATGTGTATGTTGTCCTACGGACTAAAACCCTCCGGTTTATATTGACACCGGATGGGGTTAGGGTTACATAGAGTCGGTTACAATGGTAGGAGATCTACATATCTGTATCGCCAAGCTTGCCTCCCACACCAAGGAAAGTCCCTTTCGGACACGGGACGGAGTCTTCAATCTTGTATCTTCATAGTCCAATAGTCCGGCCAAAGGATATAGTCCGGCTGTCTGGACACCCCCTAATCCAGGACTCCCTCAGTAGCCCCCGAACCAGGCTTCAATGATGATGAGTCTGGCGTGCAGATTGTCTTCGGCATTGCAAGGCGGGTTCTCCTCCAAATTCCGTGTACCTGTTTGAATAAAGTCCATTTTCTTGTAGATGTTGCGCTCCTCGGCTTCTACGCCCAATAATGGCCGCTTCCCCCGTGTCAAATGAATATGAAAAGTCTGATGTTTTTACATTCACACCCCTAGCCACATAAATGAGCTGCCCTATTTAAAGGGACGAGGATTTAGATCCAAGCCACTCCTTCTCCCCTCCGTGAGTGTTCATCAGAGCGCATCCGACAAAGGTCCATTCCACCATGGCCAGCCGTCGCAACTCCTCCTCTCGTCCTTCCAGCCCTAAGTCTGGATATTGGGAGAGATGTTCCATCCCGCGTAGCAAGCTAGTGACACTCCAGACCAAGGGATTTCTCCCCCCGGCCTATATGGTCCCGGTTCGAGCCGGTCTTGCCATCTACAATGGCGGAGAGCAAGCAGAGAATGTCCCTAATCCATCCAAAGGAGAGCGAGTGTGCCTAGTCCCTTACTTAATAAGGGGGCTCGGATTTCCAATCCATCCATTTCTCCGGGGGTTGCTGGAGTTCTACGGCCTCCAGCTACATAATCTCACGCCTGCCTCAGTACTGCATATCGCGGGCTTTGTAGCCCTCTGCGAGCTGTTCTTGGGTGTCGAAGCTCATTTCGGACTGTGGAAGGAGCTATTTTGCCTCGTGCCCCGTTCCAAGAAGGGGTCAATGTATCAAGTGGGCAGAGCCGAAGTATGGCGCATCGCCGGGACCGGATATCTGTCCGGAACCCCAAAGAAGGTGTCCGAAGACTGGCCCTCGGAGTGGTTTTATATAGAAGACGTCCTGCTGCCGGATTCTGTCCGGATCGGCCTTCCTGAATTCAACAGTGCTCCCTTAAAGAAGCGCCTAAACTGGCGCCCACGAAGCCCTCAGAGGGGAGGTGACAGGGACATCATTTACCTGATGGGCCGAATAAGATTGTTAGCCCATTCCAGACTAACCATGATCGGGGTTATGGCCGAATGCTTTATGCGGGGGGTGCAGCCGCTTCAGTATAGAAGCCACCCCATGTGGGACTTCAACGGGGAGGACGACGCCACCCGCTACGGCCGTAAGGGGTTGGATTCAGCTGCCGCTCTACTGAAGATCTTGTCCACTTTGTATAAGGGAGAAGAGGAGGAATTTCTCCGCGTCAACCCTCAGGGTGGATTCTTCATGCACAATCCCCCAAGTTGGGTAAGCGGCCGTATTTACTTGTCCATCCATTTTGTATTCCCATTGTTAAATATTCAATCTGACGACTTCAATGCAGGAACTGCGCCGGGCTGTTAAGGAAATAAGCAGCCCTCCTCCACAACCCGAGGACCCAGGACGGTCCCTCGACCCGGCCTCCCAAGAGGATCCGGACATATCTGTGGAGCTGATTGATGGAGTGTTCCATCAATTGAGCGAGGACAACGCCTTGGTAGCCATTACGGCCGATTACCCAGGGCTAATCCTGACCCCCCCAGGTACCTGAGATCGAAGTCCTAGTACCCCGAATAGGTATCCGCCCACTCGTGTTCAGTTTCCTGATTGCAACTGAACTTGGCAGGGGAGGTATTTAAGGCGGAAGGCCGAACATGCGGCGACAAGCCAACGAGGGGCCGTAGGGCCCCGCGGGCAGAAAAGAAGTGCAGTCCGGACCGAGGCGTCATTGCAAAGGTATGGCGCGCCCCCTTATCCCAGGTGTTATACCTTCGAGGCATATTGACACCCGCTCTCTTTCAGGACAAAGAGACCTCGCCGGACTACATCCGGAGAGGCTGCCAATCGCGCCTCCACTAGCCAGGCTCCAAAGCCTGGTCAGGAGGCGGAGGCGAACGCAAGGCGTGCGCCAGACGCTCCTCCGACGGAGGATGTGGACGAGTTGTCTGCCACCAACTCTGAGGTGGAGAGTGCCATGAACCACAGGCGTCGCCGGACAATTCTTCGCGACGCTTGTTTCTCCCAGGGGGCGTTAGATGCCTTCAACTCGGGAGATGCGTATCTTCGTGCCGCTCAAAATGGTCTAGCCAAAGCCACGGAGCAGTATGTAAAAGACATACGGGTAAGAAAATTCTGGTAATTATATGTATATACCAGTAGCCCCCGAGACTTGAAACAGTTAGAATAACTGATTTAAGGATCATTTGCGATGCAGGTTCTTACGGAAAAGAATTCCCTACTATCCAAGGAGCTGGAAGATTGCAAAGCCCAACTTGAGGCCGCACTAGCCGCGGCAGGGGAGCCCAAGGAGACCCCCTCGGGTAATATATACTTTGAAAGATAAGTATTTTGCGAAGCACGGCTTTGGGCGAATCTGACAAATGAAATTGCAGATGGCGCCGGATTGAATCCGGAAAGGCAACACCTCCTATGCCAGCTAAAGGCTGGTGAGAGGGTGCTGATAAAGGTGATGGGGGAGAAGAACGATCTCCAAGATGCCAACACCAAGCTGGGCGTCGAGCTGAAAGATGTTCGTGCCCAGCTGTCAGACTCCGTGAAGGAGAATCATCGGCTTCGGTGCGGCATATTTAGTAAGTGCTTGAACGAACCTTTGAAAGAAAGTTCGGTAGGGAAGTCGACTAACAGAGCAATGTCTGTAGGTGTGCTAACAGGTCATCCTGCAGAGGAGATGCTCGGTTCTACGGGTGACCTTCTTCCCGAGCTCTCGCAACTGCTCGATCGAGTTCGGCAGGCGATGCAAGGCGTCGCCCAGGCCCTGTGGCCATCCGTCTCCATGCCCGAAGGTCTTGGAGAGCTTGCGGAGAATCTAAAGGGAGCATGGCGGCGCTTCCGCTTGTGGAAGATATCAGCCTGCCGTCAAGGCGCTAGGGAGGCCTAGGCCATGGTGAAGACGCGGTACTCAAAGGCTGACCCCAACCATATGGCCGAGGTCGGTCCTATAGGACCCGATGGGAAGGAGATCCCTGTAAGCTTAGTATACGGCCAAGTAGAGTTGGCCGCAAAGTATTCCCAGCAGGACTTTAAATTAGACAGCCTTTTAGATGGTATTGAAGAGGAATACAGTCAGTCAAAATGACTATGTAATTTAATTGACATTTATGATGCCTTCTAGCCGGATTGTAGATCATTTGTCATGGCCGACCCTGTCGCTTCAGCCTCGGGACCTGACGGTCCGGAGTGTGTCTGAATTCTCATGCGGTTATATAGGAACCGAGGAATGCATGGAGACCAGGCGTAGGGGTCATTAGTGCGTGAACAGACAAGTGCCTGACTAGTTATGTTATATTACATGGTTAGTAAGAAACATCTTCCAGGGAGAATAGTTCCATTAGGGGTTCCTTTCCCTAGGAGGCATGCCCTAAAGTGCATGTCCATGCTGCGAAAAGAAACGCAGGAAAAATGTCTGGGGGCATATAGATAAATAAAAAAGATCATCTTTAGTTCACCGGCCAAATATTCCCTTAAGAACGCTAG
This sequence comes from Triticum aestivum, assembly GCF_018294505.1. NCBI lineage: Eukaryota > Viridiplantae > Streptophyta > Magnoliopsida > Poales > Poaceae > Triticum > Triticum aestivum. The sequence continues at coordinate 675,552,752 of NC_057806.1, forward strand.
CTTTCGGCTTCACCCAGTCTGAGGTACACGTCCGGCTGACCCGGCAGTAACAATCGCAGAGGTGCTCCCTTTACCACCTAGCTGAACAATCGGGAATGTAGGGGTAAGCACAGGAGCCAGGCAACCCAACTTGGCCAAAACTTAAGTCATATCGATGCATATAATGGCGAATAAAAGGTACATGCGGAAGTGTGACACATGTGTTGGGCGTGAAGCCCGTATAAATAAGCTTCTGTTTAAAGAAGGCCCCGAGTTTATTGAGCGCGGATAGCGCGTCACTTTATGAGCTTTTAAAGGCTATAAGAGATGGAGAGAGAGAAGAAGAGGAATGTAAGACAGAAAGTATATAAAAAATGGACATAGGAAAGAGACGAACATAGAGTCCGGCGCTAGGCATAGAATCTTGGGAGACGGGCTGCATTCCATGGGTTCGGCTCGAGTTGGTTATCCGATGCATTTCGCAGGCGGTACGCTCCACCAGTCAGAACTTGGTCAATTATGAAGGGACCTTCCCACTTTGGCTTGAGTTTGTCCTTTTTCTTGTCCGGTAGGCGTAGAACTAATTCGCCAACATTGTAATTTTTGGCCCGTACTTCTCTGCTTTGGTATCGTCGAGCCTGCTATTGATAGAATGCGGAACGGGCTTTTGCCACGTCACGCTTCTCCTCCAATGCGTCCAAACTGTCCTGCCGATCGAGCTCGGCTTCTCTTTCTTCGTACATGCGCACTTGAGGTGAGTCATGAATTATGTCGCAAGGCAAAACTGCCTCTGCGCCGTACACCATAAAGAATGGTGTGTATCCGGTGGTGCGATTCGGCATGGTCCGCAGCCCCCAGAGTACGGAGTCGAGCTCCTCTACCCAATGCGTGTTGGATTCCGTGAGGGACCGCACTAATCTGGGTTTAATGCCGCTCATGATAAGACCATTTGCACGTTCGACCTGGCTGTTAGTTTGTGGGTGGTAGACGGAAGCATAATCGAGCTTAATGCCCATGTTTTTGCACTAGAGTTTTACCTCGTCGGTCGTAAAGTTCGTACCGTTATCAGTAATGATGTTGTGGGGGACGCCGTAACGGTGTACAACCCTGGATATGAAGTCTATCACAGGTCCGGATTCGGCCGTCTTAACAGGCTTAGCTTCTATCCATTTGGTGAACTTATCCACCATGACCAGTAAGTATTTTTGCTTGTGGGTTCCGCCTTTAAGGGGTCCAACCATGTCAAGCCCCCAGACCGCGAAGAGCCAAGTGATGGGGATAGTTTGGAGGGCGGTGGGTGGCATGTGGCTTTGGTTTGCAAAGAGCTGGCAACCGGTGCATCGTTGGACTAAGTCCTGGGCATTTGCCCGGGCCGTCGGCCAGTAAAATCATGTGCGGAAAGCCTTTCTCACAAGGGATCGAGCTGCAGCGTGGTGACCACCGAGTCCGGCATGAATTTCAGCCAGGAGGTTCCGCCCTTCCTCTTCGGAGATGCACCTTTGAAGGACTCCGGTAGTGCTTTTCTTATAAAGTTCTCCCTCGTGGACTTTGTAGGCTTTGGATCACCGCACGATGCAACGTGCCTCGTTTTGGTCCTCGGGGAGTTCCTGCCTAATAAGGTAGGCGAGGAATGGTTCTGTCCACAGGGCGATGTCGGACATTATTACGTGGGCTGAAGGTGTTATTTCATTGGCAGAGCCTCCGATTGTGTCAGAATGTTCAGTGTCGGGCAGTGCGGTTGGGTCGGGGCTGTTATTGTTCGGCTCCCCTTCCCATATTGCGGATGGCTTGAACAGCCTTTCCAAGAAGATATTGGGGGGGACTACATCGCGTTTTGCGCCGATGCGTGCCAGGACATCTGCCGCCTGATTATTTTCCCGGGCTATATGGTGAAATTCGAGCCCCTCGAACCGAGCTGACATTTTTAGGACGGCGTTGCGGTAAGCTACCATTTTTGGATCCTTGGCATCGAAGTCTCCATTTATTTGGGATATTGCAAGGTTCGAATCGCCGCGCACCTCTAGGCGTTGAATGCCCATGGATACTGCCATCCGGAGACCATGTAAAAGGGCCTCATATTCGGCTGCATTGTTGGAGTCCATGTACATAATCTGGAGTATGTATTGAACTGTGTCTCCTGTGGGGGACGTCAAAACGACGCCAGCCCCCAGTCCGGCCAACATCTTGGAGCCGTCGAAATGCATGATCCAATTTGAATATGTGTCATACTCTTTAGGGAGTTTGGCCTCCGTCCATTCTGCGACGAAGTTGGCCAAGACTTGCGACTTGATGGCTCATCATGGCTTATAAGTTATGTCGAACGGGAGGAGCTCAATGGCCCATTTTGCAATCCGGCCCGTTGCGTCACGGTTATTTATAATATCATTAAGTGGTACTTCCGAGGCTACTGTTATTGAACACTCTTGAAAGTAGTGTCATAGCTTTCGGGATGCCATGAATACCGCGTACGCAATCTTTTGGTAATGTGGGTACCGTGATTTGCAGGGAGTGAGGACAGTGGACACATAATAGACCGGCTTTTGAAGGGGGAATTTGTGTCCGTCCGCTTCTCGTTCGATGACGAGCACTGCGCTTACAACCTGATCTGTTGCTGCAATGTATAATAGCATTGTTCGCCAATGTTTGGCGCGGCCAGGACTGGGTTTGTTGCCAGTATGGCTTTTATTTCGTCGAGGCCGGCCGTGGCTGCATCCGTCCATTTGAAGTGTTCGGTGCACCGAAGGAGGCAGTAAAGGGGTAGGGCCTTTTCTCCCAATCGGGAGATAAAGTGGCTTAGAGCCGCCATGCATCCGGTTAACTTTTGTATTTGTTTGAGGTCCTTTGGGATGTCCAGTTGCGACAAAGCTCGGATCTTGGCTGGATTTGCTTCGATTCCTCTACCGGATACAATGAAGCCCAAGAGCTTTCTGGCTGGAACGCCAAAAACGCATTTTTCCGGGTTGAGCTTGATGTCGTATGTTCAGAGGTTATCAAATGTGAGCCTTAAGTCATCTACTAGAGATTCAACATGTCTTGTTTTGATGACCACATCATCTACATATGCCTCCACTGTTTTGCCGATCTGGCTTGCCAGACATGTCTGAATCATGCGCTGATATGTTGCGCCGGTGTTTTTGAGCCCGAAGGGCATCGTGTTGAAGCAGAATGGGCCGTATGGTGTGATAAATGCCGTTGCGGCTTGGTCTGGTTCTGCCATCTTGATTTGATGGTAGCCGGAATATGCGTCGAGGAAACACAATGAATCGTGTCGTGCAGTAGCATTGATAATTTGATCGATGCGGGGGAGGGGGAAGGGATCCTTTGGGCAGGCCTTGTTAAGGTCTTTAAAATCAACACACAGGCGCCAGGATTTGTCCTTCTTTGGTACCATCACCAGGTTTGCTAGCCAGTCCGGATGTTTTATATCTCTGATGAATCCGGCCTCCAATAGCTTTGCTAGCTCCTCTCCCATGGCCTGTCTCTTAGGTTCGAAAAAACGCCGAAGAGCCTGTTTGACAGGTTTGAATCCTGTTTGAATATTTAAGCTGTGCTCGGCCAGCCTGCGTGGGATTCCTGGCATGTCTGAAGGGTGCCGGGCGAAAATGTCCCAGTTCTCTTGTAGGAACTCTCGCAGTGCGGCATCTACATCAGGGTTTAAATGTGCCCCGATGGAAGCTGTTTTATTGGGGTCCGTTGGATGGACTTGGAATTTGACTATTTCGTCCGCTGGTTTAAAGGAGGTGGACTTGGATCTTTTGTCGAGTACCACGTCGTCCCTGTTCACCGTAGAGCGTAGCGCAGTCAGTTCCTCAGCCACTAGGGCTTTGGATAGTGCCTCGAGGGCCAGTGTGGTTGTCTTGTTTTTGCCGCGGAGTGCTATGTCCGGATCACTAGCGAGAGTGATGATCCCGTTGGGCCCGGGCATCTTGAGCTTCATGTACCCGTAATGGGGTATTGCTTGGAAGATTGTAAACGCTTCCCGCCCTAGCAGAGCGTGATAACCGCTGCTAAACGGGGCCACATGAAACGTGACCTCTTCGGACCTGTAATTATCCGGCGTGCCGAACACCACATCTAGTGTGATTTTTCCTGTACAGCGCGCTTCCTGACTGGGGATTATTCCTCTAAAGGTTGTGCTGCTTCGCTCGATGCGGTTCCAGTCTATTTCCATTTTTTGAAGAGTTTCCTCATAAATGAGGTTCAATCCGCTGCCGCCGTCCATGAGTACCTTGGTAAGACGAAAGCCATCCACTATTGTACTAAGGACCAATGCGGCTAGTGCTCGGGCTGTTCGGAATTTAGGTTCATCACTGGCATTAAAGGTAATAGCCGTGTCACTCCATGGGTTTATTGTTGCTACTTGGTAGACTTCGGCAAGGCTGCGGAGTGTCCTTTTTCGCACATTATTTGATGCGAAGGTCTCGAAGATTGTTAATACCGTATTGGTGTCTCTGGGGTGGCCTTCTGTGGCCTCCGGAATTAGGAGATTTTCACCAATTTTGGCCACCTGCCGGAGTATCCAACATGCTCTAAGGCTGTGAGTTGGTGTGGCGTCCTCTGTACTGTGAATTTTACAGGGTCCTTTAAGCCATCCTTCCAATGCGGTTCCATGCCCTGTAGAGGGTTTTTGCTTTTTGGTTTTTGACCCGGGTGTTTGGCGGTGATGCACCCTTTTATTTCGGACTGGTTTTGCATTCAGGGCCGGATTGTCCCAAAATTTTATTTCGGTTTTCCGGGCGCTTTCCATCGCACAGTACTTTCGTACTATGGACGCCAAGTCAGTGAAGCGTGTAATATCGCGGCGACTTATGGCATTGAGGATTCCCTTGTCCGTGCAATTATTGCAGAAGAATGAAATCGCGCCTTCCTCGCGGCAGTCCTTTATCCTGTTCATAACCAGGAGGAATCTGGCCCAGCAATGATGTACTGTTTCTTCGGGCTCTTGCCTGATTTGGGATAGATCGCTAATGTTTGGGTGGGTGGGTGGAATTAAATCCAAAGCCTCACCCCATCTGAGGCTCAGAGGCCGAGGAATTTCCGAATTCGAAAATTTGGATTTCTGGATGTTGTCCAACGAATCCAGTCCGTTGCCTGACTCTAAGTTCAGGTCTTGAGTGATATCCTCCCCTCCGCGGGTATCTGGCTTGGAGGGATCAGGAATCCGGACGTAACAAGTCCTTAAGATAGATGAAGGGTTGCCGCACTGTCCCTCTACCGTGGCAACGTGATGGGTGACTTGGGGAGAGTTAATCTCTCACAGATCGGGTTTAGGCTCAATCTGGTCATAATCTGTAGCGACTCCCAGGGCGGCGAAGCGATCCAATAGCTCGTTTATGGAGGAGAGCTCCATTGGATCTAACTGCTCGGTGAGTTCTGAGCTGACATGAAGATTGTTTTCGATGGCCCGAGAGGTCATCGTCGGCGCAGAAGCCGAACGGGCTGTCATAAGAAAACCACCTAGCCAGAGGGTTTGGCCGACAGCCAAAGCTCCCTTAGCAACGGTGCCGTCTTTAAAGACGGGGTGAGCCATCCTTCCTGATGACGACGACACAAAGGAACTCTCAATGAAAGCACCAATGTCGGTGTCAAAACCGGCGGATCTCGGGTAGGGGGTCCCGAACTGTGCGTCTAGGCCGGATGGTAACAGGAGGCAAGGGACACGAAGTTTTACCCAGGTTCGGGCCCTCTCGATGGAGGTAAAACCCAACGTCCTGCTTGATTAATATTGATGATATGGGTAGTACAAGAGTAGATCTACCACGAGATCGGAGAGGCTAAACCCTAGAAGCTAGCCTATGGTATGATTGTTGATGTGTATGTTGTCCTACGGACTAAAACCCTTCGGTTTATATAGACACCGGATGGGGTTAGGGTTACATAGAGTCGGTTACAATGGTAGGAGATCTACATATCCGTATCGCCAAGCTTGCCTCCCACGCCAAGGAAAATCCCTTCTGGACACGGGACGGAGTCTTCAATCTTGTATCTTCATAGTCCAACAGTCCGGCCAAAGGATATAGTCCGGCTGTCCGGACACCCCCTAATCCAGGACTCCCTCATCGGGCATTGAGTCTTACTCAAATTCACACTTGTAACACAGGCAAGAATCCTTTCTTTGCTTGATCCATTTTGAACTTCTTCAAAATTTTGTCAAGGTATGTGCTTTGTGAAAGTCCAATTAAGCGTCTTGATCTATCTCTATAGATCTTAATGCCCAATATTTAAGCAGCTTCACCGAGGTCTTTCATTAAAAAACTCTTATTCAAGTATCCCTTTATGCTATCCAGAAATTCTATATCATTTCCCATTAGTAATATGTCATCTACATATAATATCAGAAATGCTACAAAGCTCCCACTCACTTTCTTGTAAATACAGGCTTCTCCAAAAGTCTGTACAAAACCAAATGCTTTGATCACACTATCAAAGCATTTATTCCAACTCCGAGAGGCTTACACCAGTCCATAAATGGATCACTGGAGCTTGCACACTTTGTTAGCTCCCTTTGGATCGACAAAACCTTTCGGCTGCATCATATACAACTCTTCTTCCAGAAATCCATTCAGGAATGCAGTTTTGATATCCATCTGCCAGATTTCATAATCATAAAATGCGGCAATTGCTAACATGATTCGGACAGACTTAAGCATCGCTACGGGTGAGAAGGTCTCATCGTAGTCAATCCCTTGAACTTGTCGAAAACCTTTTACGACAAGTCGAGCTTTGTAGACAGTAACAATACCGTCAGCGTCAGTCTTCTTCTTGAAGATCCATTTATTCTCAATTGCTTGCCGAGCTTTGGGCAAGTCAACCAAAGTCCACACTTTGTTCTCATACATGGATCCCATCTCAGATTTCATGGCTTCAAGCCATTTTGCGGAATCTGGGCTCACCATCGCTTCTCCATAGTTCGTAGGTTCATCATGATCTAATAGCATGACTTCCAGAACAGGATTACCGTACCACTCTGGTGCGGATCTTACTCTAGTTGATCTACGAGGTTTAGTAGTATCTTGTTCTAAAGTTTCATGATCATCATCATTAGCTTCCTCACTAATTGGTGTAGGTGTCACAGAAACTGGTTTCTGTGATGTACTACTTTCCAATAAGGGAGAAGGTATAGTTACCTCATCAAGTTCTACTTTCCTCCCACTCACTTGTTTTGAGAGAAACTCCTTCTCTAGAAAGTTTCCAAATTTAGCAACAAAAGTCTTGCCTTCGGATCTGTGATAGAAGGTGTATCCAATAGTTTCCTTTGGATATCCTATGAAGACACATTTCCCCGATTTGGGTTCGAGCTTATCAGGTTGAAGCTTTTTCACATAAGCATCGCAGCCCCAAACTTTCAGAAATGACAACTTTGGTTTCTTGCCAAACCAGAGTTCATAAGGCGTCGTCTCAACGGATTTTGATGGTGCCCTATTTAATGTGAATGTGGCCGTCTCTAGAGCATAACCCCAAAACGATAGCGGTAAATCAGTAAGAGACATCATAGATCGCACCATATCAAGTAGGTTACGATTACGACGTTCGGATACACCATTACACTGTGGTGTTCCGGGTGGCGTGAGTTGTGAAACTATTCCGCATTGTTTCAAATGTACACCAAACTCGTAACTCAAATGTTCTCCTCCATGATCAGATCGTAGGAATTTTATTTTCTTGTTACGATGATTTTCAACTTCACTCTGAAATTCTTTGAACTTTTCAAATGTTTCAGACTTATGTTTCATTAAGTAGATATACCCATATCTACTTAAGTCATTTGTGAAGGTGAGAAAATAACAATATCTGCCACGAGCCTCAACATTCATCGGACCACATACATTTGTTTGTATGATTTCCATCAAATCTGCTGCTCTCTCCATAGTACCGGAGAATGGTGTTTTTGTCATCTTACCCATAAGGCACGGTTCGCAAGTACCAAGTGATTCATAATCAAGTGGTTCCAAAAGTCCATCAGTATGGAGTTTCTTCATGCGCTTTATACCAATATGACCTAAACGGCAGTGCCACAAATAAGTTGCACTATCATTATCAACTCTGCATCTTTTGGCTTCAACATTATTAATATGTGTGTCACTACTATCGAGATTTAATAAGAATAGACCATTCTTCATGGGTACATGACCATAAAAGATTTTACTCATATAAATAGAACAACCATTATTCTCTGATTTAAATGAATAACCGTCTGGCATCAAACAAGATCCAGATATAATGTTCATGCTCAACGCTGGCACCAAATAACAATTATTTAGGTCTAATATTAATCCCGAAGGTAGATGTAGAGGTAGCGTGCCGACCGCGATCACATCGATTTTGGAACCATTTCCCACGCGCATCGTCACCTCGTCCTTAGCCAATCTTCGCTTAATCCGTAGTCCCTGTTTCGAGTTGCAAATGTTAGCAACAGAACCAGTATCAAATACCCAGGTGCTACTGCGAGCATTAGTAAGGTACACATCAATAACATGTATATCGCATATACCTTTGTTCACCTTGCCATCCTTCTTATCCGCCAAATACTTGGGGCAGTTCCGCTTCCAGTGACCAGTCTGCTTGCAGTAGAAGCACGCAGTTTCTGGCTTAGGTCCAGATTTGGGTTTCTTCTCTTGAGCAGCAACTTGCTTGCTGTTCTTTTTGAAGTTCCCCTTCTTCTTCCCTTTGCCCTTTTTCTTGAAACTAGTGGTCTTGTTGACCATCAACACTTGATGCTCCTTTTTGATTTCTACCTCCGCAGCTTTTAGCATTGCGAAGAGCTCGGGAATAGTCTTATTCATCCCTTGCATATTATAGTTCATCACGAAGCTCTTGTATCTAGGTGGCAGTGATTGGAGAATTCTGTCAATGACGCAATCATCTGGAAGATTAACTCCCAATTGAATCAAGTGATTATTATACCCGGACATTTTGAGTATATGCTCACTGACAGAACTGTTCTCCTCCATCTTGCAGCTATAGAACTTATTGGAGACTTCATATCTCTCAATCCGGGCATTTGCTTGAAATATTACCTTCAACTCCTGGAACATCTCATATGCTCCATGACGTTCAAAACATCGTTGAAGTCCCGATTCTAAGCCGTAAAGCATGGCACACTGAACTATCGAGTAGTCATCAGCTTTGCTCTGCCAGACGTTCATAACATCTGGTGTTGCTCCAGCAGCAGGCCTGGCACCCAACGGTGCTTCCAGGATGTAATTCTTCTGTGCAGCAATGAGGATAATCCTCAAGTTACGGACCCAGTCCGTGTAATTGCTACCATCATCTTTCAACTTTGCTTTCTCAAGGAACGCATTAAAATTCAACGGAACAACATCACGGGCCATCTATCTACAATCAAACATAAACAAGCAAGATACTATCAGGTACTAAGTTCATGATAAATTTAAGTTCAATTAATCATATTACTAAAGAAATCCCACTTAGATAGATATCCCTCTAATCCTCTAAGTGATCATGTGATCCAAATCAACTAAACCATGTCCGATCATCACGTGAGATGGAGTAGTTTCATTGGTGAACATCACTATGTTGATCATATCTACTATATGATTCACGCTCGACCTTTCGGTCTCCGTGTTCCGAGGCCATATCTGTATATGCTTGGCTCGTCAAGTATAACATGAGTATTCCGCGTGTGCAACTGTTTTGCACCCGTTGTATTTGAACGTAAAGCCTATCACACCCGATCATCACGTGGTGTCTCAGCACGAAGAACTTTCGCAACGGTGCATACTCAGGGAGAACACTTCTTGATAATTAGTGAGAGATTGTCTTAAAATGCTACCGCCAATCAAAGCAAGATAAGATGCATAAAAGATAAACATCAGATGCAATCAATATAAGTGATATGATATGGCCATCATCATCTTGTGCTTGTGATCTCCATCTTTGAAGCACCGTCATGATCACCATCGTCACCGGCGCGACACCTTGATCACCATCGTAGCATCGTTGTCGTCTCGCTAATCTTATGCTTCCACGACTATCGCTACCGCTTAGTGATAAAGTAAAGCATTACAGCGCAGTTGCATTGCATACAATAAAGCGACAACCATATGGCTCCTGCCAGTTGCCGATAACTCGGTTACAAAACATGATCATCTCATACAATAAAATTTAGCATCATGTCTTGACCATATCACATCACAACATGCCCTGCAAAAACAAGTTAGACGTCCTCTACTTTGTTGTTGCAAGTTTTACGTGGCTGCTACGGGCTTAAGCAAGAACCAATCTTACCTACGCATCAAAACCACAACGATAGTTTGTCAAGTTGGTGTTGTTTTAACCTTCACAAGGACCGGGCGTAGCCACACTCGGTTCAACTAAAGTTGGAGAAACTGACACCCGCTAGCCACCTTTGTGCAAAGCACGTCGGGAGAACCGGTCTCGCGTAAGCGTACGCGTAATGTCGGTCCGGGCCGCTTCGTCCAACAATACCGCCGAACGAAAGTATGACATGCTGGTAAGCAGTATGACTTATATCGCCCACAACTCACTTGTGTTCTACTCGTGCATATAACATCAACACATAAAACCACGCTCGGATACCACTGTTGGGGAACGTAGTAATTTCAAAAAAATTCCTACGCACACGCAAGATCATGGTGATGCATAGCAACGAGAGGGGAGAGTGTGATCTACGTACCCTCGTAGACCGACAGCGGAAGCGTTATGACAACACGGTTGATGTGGTCGTACGTCTTCACGGCCCGATCGATCAAGCACCGAAACTACGGCACCTCCAAGTTTTAGCACACGTTCAGCTCGATGACGATCCCCGGACTCCGATCCAGCAAAGTGTCGGGGAAGAGTTCCGTTAGCACGACGGCGTGGTGACGATCTTGATGTTCTACTGTCGCAGGGCTTCGCCTAAGCACCGCTACAATATTATCGAGGAGTATGGTGGAAGGGGGCACCGCACACGGCTAAGAAAACGATCACCTGGATCAACTTGTGTGTCTAGGGGTGCCCCCTGCCCCTGTATATAAAGGAGCAAGGGGAGGAGGCCGGCCAGCCCTATGGCGCGCCAAGGAGGAGGAGTCCTCCTCCTAGTAGGAGTAGGACTCCCCTCTTTCCTATTCCTACTAGGAGGGGGAAAGGAAGGGGAGAGGGACAAGGAAAAGGGGGCGCCGCCCCCCCCCCCCTCTCCTAGTCCAATTCGGACCAGAGGGGGAGGGGGCGCGTGGCCCACCCTGGCCGCCCCACTCTCTCTCCACTAAGGCCCATAAGGCCCATTACTTTTCCCGGGGGGGTTCCGGTAACCCTCCGGCCCTCCGGTTTTCTCCGAAATCACCCGGAACACTTCCGGTGTCCGAATATAATCGTCCAATATATCAATGTTTATGTCTCGACCATTTCGAGACTCCTCGTCATGTCCGTGATCACATCCGGGACTCCGAACTAACTTCGGTACATCAAAACTCATAAACTCATAATATAATTGTCATCGAAAACTTAAGCGTGCGGACCCTACGGGTTCGAGAACAACGTAGACATGACCGAGACATGTCTCCGATCAATAACCAATAGAGGAACCTGGATGTTCATATTGGCTCCCACATATTCTACGAAGATCTTTATCGGTCAGACCGCATAACAACATATGTTGTTCCCTTTGTCATCGGTATGTTACTTGCCCGAGATTCGATCGTCGGTATCTTAATACCTAGTTCAATCTCGTTACCGGCAAGTCTCTTTACTCGTTCTGTAATACATCATCTCACAACTAACTCATTAGTTGCAATGGTTGCAAGGCTTATGTGATGTGCATTATCGAGAGGGCCCAGAGATACCTCTCCGACAATCGGAGTGACAAATCCTAATCTCGAAATACGCCAACCCAACATTTACCTTTGGAGACGCCTGTGGAGCTCCTTTATAATCACCCAATTACGTTGTGACGTTTGGTAGCACACAAAGTGTTCCACCAGCAAACGGGAGTTGCATAATCTCATAGTCATAGGAACATGTATAAGTCATGAATAAAGCAATAGCAACACACTAAACGATTGGGTGCTAAGCTAATGGAATGGGTCATGTCAATCACATCATTCTCCTAATAATGTGATCCCGTTAATCAAATAACAACTCTTTTGTTCATGGTGACAGACCTATTGCAGGAGCAGATGTAGACGTTATGAACGTTTGGCTAGCTCAATATGATGACTACTTGATAGTTTAGTGCACCATACTTAACGGCTTAGAATCGGGACTTCAAAGACGTTTTGAACGTCATGGACCATATGAGATGTTCTAGGAGTTGAAGTTAATATTTCAAGCAAATACCCAAGTTGAGAGATATGAAGTCTCCAACAAGTTCTATAGCTAAAAGATGGAGGAGAATCGCTCAACTAGTGAGCATGTGCTCAGATTGTCTGGGTACGACAATCGCTTGAATCAAGTGGGAGTTAATCTTCCAGATAAGATAGTGATTGACAGAATTCTCTAGTCACCATCACCAAGTTAGTAGAACTTCGTGATGAACTATGATATGCAAGGGATAACGGAAACGATTCCCAAGCTCTTCGTAATGCTGAAATTGACGAAGGTAGAAATCAAGAAAAACATCAAGTGTTGATGGTAGACAAGACCACTAGTTTCAAGAAAAGGGCAGAGGGAAGAAGGGGAACTTCAAGAAGAACAGCAAGAAAGTTGCTTCTCAAGTGAAGAAGCCCAAGTCTGGTCCTAAGCCTGAGACTAAGTGCTTCTACTGCAAAGGGACTGGTCACTGGAAGCGGAACTACCCCAAGTGATTGGCGGATAAGAAGGATGGCAAAGTGAACATAAGTATATTTGATATACATGTTATTGATGTGTACTTTACTAGTGTTTATAGCAACCCCTCAGTATTTGATACTAGTTCAATTGCTAAGATTAGTAACTCGAAACGGGAGTTGCAGAATAAACAAAGACTAGTTAAGGGTGAAGTGACAATGTGTGTTGGAAGTGATTCCAAGATTGATATGATCATCATCGCACACTCCCTATACTTTCGGGATTAATGTTGTACCTAAATAAGTGTTATTTGGTGTTTGCGTTGAGCATGAATATGATTTGATCATGTTTATTGTAATACGGTTATTCATTTAAGTAAGAGAATAAATTGTTGTTCTGTTTACATGAATAAAACCTTATATGGTTACACACCCAATGAAAATAGTTCATTGGATCTCGATCGTAGTGATACACATATTCATAATATTGAAACCAAAAGATGCGAAGTTAATAATGATAGTGCAACTTATTTGTGGCACTGCCATTTAGGTCATATTGGTGTAAAGCGCATGAAGAAACTCCATGCTGATGGGATTTTGGAATCACTTGATTATTAATCACTTGGTGCTTGCGAACCATGCCTTATGGGCAAGATGACTAAAAACTCCATTCTCAGGAACAATGGAGCGAGCAACGGACTTATTGGAAATAATACATACTGATGTATGCGATCCGATGAGTGTTGAAGCTCGTGGCGGGTATCGTTATTTTCTGACCTTCACATATGATTTGAGCAGATATGAGTATATCTACTTGATGAAACACAAGTCTGAAACATTTGAAAAGTTCAAAGAATTTCAGAGTGAAGTGGAAAATCATCGTAAAAAGAAAAATACGGTTTCTACGATCTGATCGCAGAGACAAATATTTGAGTTACGAGTTTGGTCTTCAATTAAAACTATGTGGAATAGTTTCACAAATTCGTGCCACCTGGAACACCACAGCATAATGGTGTGTCCGAACATCATAATCGTACTTTACTTGATATGGTGCGATCTATGATATCTCTTACTGATTTACCGCTATCGTTTTGGGGTTATGCTCTAGAGACGGCCGCATTCACATTAAATAGGGCACCATCAAAATCGTTGAGACAACGCCTTATGAACTATGGTTTGGCAAGAAACCACAGTTGTCATTTCTGAAAGTTTGGGGCTGTGATGCTTATGTGAAAAAGCTTCAACCTGATAAGCTCAAACCCAAATCGGAGAAATGTGTCTTCATAGGATATCCAAAGGAAACTATTGGATACACCTTCTATCACAAATCCGAAGGCAAGACTTTTGTTGCTAAATTCAGAAAATTTCTAGAGAAGGAGTTTCTCTCGAAAGAAGTGAGTGGGAGGAAAGTAGAACTTCATGAGGTAACTGTACCTGCTCCCTTATTGGAAAGTAGTACATCACAGAAACCGGTTTCTGTGACACCTACACCAATTAGTGAGGAAGCTAATGATGATGATCATGAAACTTCAGAACAAGATACTACTGAACCTCGTAGATCAACCAGAGTAAGATCCACACCAGAGTGGTACGGTAATCCTGTTCTGGAAGTCATGCTACTAGATCATGATGAACCTACGAACTATGGAGAAGTGATGCTGAGCCCAGATTCCGCAAAATGGCTTGAAGCCATGAAATCTGAGATGGGATCCATGTATGAGAACAAAGTGTGGACTTTGGTTGACTTTCCCAAAGATCAGCAAGCAATTGAGAATAAATGGATCTTCAAGAAGAAGACTGACGCTGACGTTAATGTTACTGTCTACAAAGCTCGACTTGTCGCAAAAGGTTTTCGACAAGTTCAAGGGATTGACTACGATGAGACCTTCTCACCCGTAGCGATGCTTAAGTCTGTCCGAATCATGTTAGCAATTGCCGCATTTTATGATTATGAAATTTGGCAGATGGATGTCAAAACTGCATTCCTGAATGGATTTCTGGAAGAAGAGTTGTATATGATGCAGCCGGAAGGTTTTGTCGATCCAAAGGGAGCTAACAAAAAGTGCAAGCTCCGGCGATCCATCTATGGACTGGTGCAAGCATCTCAGAGTTGGAATATGCACTTTGATGAGATGATCAAAGCATATAGTTTTATACAGACTTGCGGTGAAGCCTATATTTACAAGAAAGTGAGTGGGAGCACTACAGCATTTCTGATAAGTATATGTGAATGACATATTGTTGATCGGAAATAATGTAGAATTATTCTGCAAAGCATAAAGGAGTGTTTCGAAAGAAGTTTTTTCAAAGAAAGACCTCGGTGAAGCTGCTTACATATTAAGCATCAAGATCTATAGAGATAGATCAAGACGCTTGATAAGTTTTTTCAATGAGTACATACCTTGATAATATTTTGAACTAGTTCAAAAATGGAACAGTCAAAGAAAGAGTTCTTGGCTGTGTTACAAGGTGTGAAATTGAGTAAGACTCAAAGCCCGACCACGGCAGAAGATAGAAAGAGAATGAAAGTCATTCCCTATGCCTCAGCCATAGGTTCTATAAGGTATGCCATGTTGTGTACCAGATCTATTGTATACCCTACACTGTGTTAAGCAAGGGAGTACAATAGTGATCTAAGAGTAGATCACTGGACAGCGGTCAAGATTATCCTTAGTGGAATAAGGAAATATTTCTCAATTATGGAGGTAACAAAAGGTTCGTCGTAAAAAGTTACGTCGATGCAAGTTTTGACACAGATCTGGATGACTCTAAGTCTCAATCTAGATACATATTGAAAGTGGGAGCAATTAGCTAGAGTAGCTCCGTGCAGAGCATTGTAGACATAGAATTCACAAAATACTTACGGATCTGTATGTGACAGACCCGTTGACTAAAATTATCTCACAAGCGAAACATGATCACACCTTAGTACTCTTTGGGTGTTAATCACATAAACAATGTGAACTAGATTACTGACTCTAGTAAACCCTTTGGGTATAGGTCACATGACGATGTGAACTATGGGTGTTAATCACATGGTGATGTGAACTATTAGTGTTGAATCACATGGCGATGTGAACTAGATTATTGACTCTAGTGCAAGTGGGAGACTGAAGGAAATATGCCCTAGAGGCAATAATAAAGTTATTATTTATTTCCTTATATCATGATAAATGTTTATTATTCATGCTAGAATTGTATTAACCGGAAACATAATACATGTGTGAATACATAGACAAACAGAATGTCACTAGTATGCCTCTACTTGACTAGCTCGTTAATCGAAGATGGTTATGTTTCCTAACCATGAACAAAAGAGTTGTTATTTGATTAACGGGATCTCATCATTAGAAGAATGATGTGATTGACATGACCCATTCCATTAGCTTAGCACCCAATCATTTAGTATGTTGCTATTGCTTTCTTCATGACTTATACATGTTCCTATGACTATGAGATTATGCAACTCCCGTTTGCCGGAGGAACACTTTGTGTGCTACCAAACGTCACAACGTAACTGGGTGACTATAAAGGAGCTCTACAAGTGTCTCCAAAGGTACATGTTGGGTTGGCGTATTTCGAGATTAGGATTTGTCACTCCGATTGTCGGAGAGGTATCTCTGGGCCCTCTCGGTAATGCACATCACATAAGCCTTGCAAGCATTGCAACTAATGAGTTAGTTGTGAGATGATGTGTTACGGAATGAGTAAAGAGACTTGCCGGTAATGAGATTGAACTAGGTATTAAGATACCGATGATCGAATCTCGGGCAAGTAACATACCGATGACAAAGGGAACACCGTATGTTGTTATGCGGTCTGACCGATAAAGATCTTCATAGAATATGTGGGAACCAATATGAGCATCCAAGTTCCACTATTGGTTATTGACCGGAGACATGTCTCGGTCATGTCTACATTGTTCTCGAACCCGTAGGGTCCGCATGCTTAAGGTTTCGATGACAGTTATATTATGAGTTTATGAGTTTTGATGTACCGAAGTTAGTTCGGAGTCCCGGATGTGATCATGGACATGAAGAGGAGTCTCAAAATGGTCGAGACTTAAAGATTGATATATCGGACGACTATATTCAGACACCGGAAGTGTTCCGGGTGATTTCGGAGAAAACCGGAGTGCCGGAGGGTTACTGGAACCCCCCCCCCCCCCGGGAGAAGTAATGGGCCTTATGGGCCTTAGTGGAGAGAGAGAGAGAGGGGCGGCCAGGGTGGGCCGCGCGCCCCCTCCCCCTCTGGTCCGAATTGGACTAGGAGAGGGGGGGCGGCGCCCCCCTTTCCTTCTCCCTCTCCCCCTTCCTTTTCCCCTCCTAGTAGGAGTAGGAAAGAGGGGAGTCCTACTCCTACTAGGAGGAGGACTCCTCCTCCTTGGCGCGCCATAGGGCCGGCCGGCCTCCTCCCCTTGCTCCTTTATATACAGGGGCAGGGGGCACCCCTAGACACACAAGTTGATCCACGTGATCATTTTCTTAGCCGTGTGCGGTGCCCCCTTCCACCATACTCCCTGATAATATTAGCGGTGCTTAGGCGAAGCCCTGCGACAGTAGAACATCAAGATCGTCACCACGCCGTCGTGCTGACGGAACTCTTCCCCGACACTTTGCTGGATCGGAGTCCGAGGATTATCATCGAGCTGAACGTGTGCTAAAACTCGGAGGTGCCATAGTTTTGGTGCTTGATCGATCGGGCCGTGAAGACGTACGACTACATCAACCGCGTTGTCATAACGCTTCCACTGTCGGTCTACGAGGGTACGTAGATCACACTCTCCCATCTCGTTGCTATGCATCACCATGATCTTGCGTGTGCGTAGGAAATTTTTTGAAATTACTACGTTCCCCAACAATATCTACTATATGATTCACGCTCGACCTTTCGGTCTCAGTGTTCCGAGGCCATATCTGCATATGCTAGGCTCGTCAAGCTTAACCCGAGTATTCCGCGTGTGCAAAACTGGCTTGCACCCGTTGTATGTGAACGTAGAGCTTATCACACCCGATCATCACGTGGTGTCTTGGTACGACGAACTGTAGCAACGGTGCGTACTCAGGGAGAACACTTCTACCATGAAATTTAGTGAGAGATCATCTTATAATGCTACTGCCGAACTAAGCAAAATAAGATGCATAAAGGATAAACATTACATGCAATCAAATATAAGTGATATGATATGGCCATCATCATCTTGTGCCTTTGATCTCCATCTCCAAAGCACCGTCTTGATCACCATCGTCACCGGATTGACACCTTGATCTCCATCGAAGCATCGTTGTCGTCTCGCCAACTATTGCTGCTATGACTATCGCTACCGCTTAGTGATAAAGTAAAGGAATTACATGGCAATTGCATTTCATACAATAAAGAGACAACCATATGGCTCCTACCAGTTGCCGATAATTGTGTTACAAAACATGATCATCTCATACAACAATTCATATAATCGTGTCTTGACCATATCACATCACAACATGCCCTGCAAAAACAAGTTAGACATCCTCTACTTTGTTGTTGCAAGTTTTACATGGTTGTGCTACGTCTTGAGCTTGCGTTGGTTTTCCCCGAAGAGGAAGGGATGATGCAGGAGAGTAGTGTACGTATTTCCCTCAGTTTTTGAGAACCAAGGTATCAATCCAGTAGGAGGCCACGCTCAAGTCCCTCGTACATGCACAAAATGATAGCTACTCGCAACCAACGCGATTAGGGGTTGTCAATCCCTTCACTGTCACTTACGAGAGTGAGATCTGATAGATATAATATTTTTGGTATTTTTGGTATAAAGATGCAAAGTAAAAAAGTAAAAGCAAAGTAAAAAAGCAAAGCAAGATTAAAGTGATGGAGATTGATATGATGAGAATACACCCGGGGGGGCATAGGTTTCACTAGTGGCTTCTCTCAAGAGCATAAGTATTCTACGGTGGGTGAGCAAATTACTGTTGAGCAATTGACAGAATTGAGCATAGTTATGAGAATATCTAGGCATGATCATGTATATAGGTATCACATCCGTGACAAGTAGACCGAAACGATTCTGCATCTACTACTATTACTCCACTCATCGACCGCTATCCAGCATGCATGTAGAGTATTAAGTTAAAAACAGAGTAACGCCTTAAGCAAGATGGCTGATGTAGAGAGATAAATTCATGCAATATGAAATAAACCCCATCTTGTTATCCTCGATGGCAACGATGCAATACGTGCCTTGTTGCCCCTTCTGTCACTGGGAAAGGACACCGCAAAATCGAACCCAAAGCTAAGCACTTCTCCCATGGCAAGAACTACCAATCTAGTTGGCCAAACCAAACGGATAATTCGAAGAGACTTGCAAAGATAACCAATCATACATAAAAGAATTCAGAGAAGATTCAAATATTATTCATAGATAGACTTGATCATAAACCCACAATTCATCGGTCTTAACAAACACACTGCATAAAGAAGATTACATTGAATAGATCTCCACAAGAGAGGGGGAGAACTTTGTATTGAGATTCAAAGAGAGAGAAGAAGCCATCTAGCTACTAACTATGGACCCGAAGGTCTGAGGTAAACTACTCACACTTCATCGGAGGGGCTATGATGATGTAGAAGCCCTCCGTGATGACGGCCCTCTTCGGCGGAGCTCCGGAACAAGCCCCAAGATGGGATCTCGTGGATACAGAAAGTTGCAGCGGTGGAATTAGGTTTTTGGCTCCTCTTCTGATCGTTTGGGGGTACGTATGTATATATAGGAGGAAGGAGTACGTCGGTGGAGCACCGAGGGGCCCACGAGGCAGGGGGGTGCGCCCCCCACCCTCGTGACCGCCTCTTTTGTTCCTTGGCGTAGGGTCCAAGTCTCCTCGATCACGTTCGGTGAGAAAATCACGTTCCCGATGGTTTTATTCCGTTTGGACTCTGTTTGATATTCTGTTTCTCCGAAACACTGAAATAGGCAAAAAAACAGCAATTCTGGGCTGGGCCTCCGATTAATAGGTTAGTCCCAAAAATAATATAAAAGTGGAAAATAAAGCCCAATATAGTCCAAAGCAGTAGATAATATAGCATGGAGCAATCAAAAATTATAGATACGTTGGAGACGTATCAGGCATCCCCAAGCTTAATTCCTGCTCGTCCTCGAGTAGGTAAATGATAAAAAGAGAAATTTTGATGCGGAGTGCTACTTGGCATAATTTTAATGCAAATCTTCTTAATTGTGATATGAATATTCAGATTCAAAAGATTCAAGACAAAAGTTTATATTGACATAAAAAATAATAATACTTCAAGCATACTAACAAAGCAATTATGTCTTCTCAAAATAACATGGCCAAAGAAAGTTATCCCTACAAAATCATATAGTCTGGCTATGCTCTATCTTCACCACACAAAGTATTTAAATCATGCACAACCCTGATGACAAGCCAAGCAATTGTTTCATACTCTAACTTTTTCAAAACTTTTTCAATCTTCACGCAATACATGAACGTGAGCCATGGATATAGCACTATAGGTGGAATAGAATGGTGGTTGTGGAGAAGACAAAAAGGAGAAGATAGTCTCACATCAACTAGGCGTATCAACGGGCTATGGAGATGCCCATCAATAGATATCAATGTGAGTGAGTAGGGATTGCCATGAAATGGATGCACTAGAGCTATAAATGTATGAAAGCTCAACAAAAGAAACTAGTGGGTGTGCATCCGACTTGCTTGCTCACGAAGACCTAGGGCACTTGAGGAGGCCCATCATTGGAATATACAAGCCAAGTTCTATAATGTAAAATTCCCACTAGTATATGAAAGTGATAACATGAGGGACTCTCTACTATGAAGATCATGGTGCTACTTTGAAGCACAAGTGTGGTAAAAGGATAGTAGCATTGCCCCTTTTTATTTTTTTTATTTTTTTGGGGCCTTCTTTTTTTTCCTTGGCCTTTCTCTTCTCTTTTTTTTGGGACAATGCTCTATTAAATGATGATCATCACACTTTTATTTATTTACAACTCAATGATTACAACTTGATTCTAAAACAAAGTATGACTCTATATGGATGCCCCCGGCGGTGTACCAGGATATGCAATGAATCAAGAGTGACAAGTATGAAGAAATTATGAACGGTGGCTTTGCCACAAATACTATGTCAACTACATGATCATGCTAAGCAATATGACAATGATGAATGTGTCATGATGAACTAGATCGTGGAAAGTTGCATGGCAATATATCTCGGAATGGCTATGGAAATGCCATAATAGGTAGGTATGGTGGCTGTTTTGAGGAAGGTATATGGTAGGTGTATGATACCGGCGAAAAGTGCATGGTATTAGAGAGGCTGGCAAAGGTGGAAGGGTGAGAGTGCATATAATCCATGGACTCAACATTCGTCATAAAGAACTCATATACTTATTGCAAAAATCTAGAAGTTATCAAAGCAAAGTATTACACGCATGCTCCTAGGGGGATAGATTGGTAGGAAAAGACCATCGCTCATCCCTGACCGCCACTCATAAGGAAGACAATCAATAAATAAATCATGCTCCGACTTCATCACATAACGGTTCACCATACGTGCATGCTACGGGAATCACAAACTTTAACACAAGTATTCTTTAAATTCACAACTACTCAACTAGCATGACTTTTAATATTATCATCTCCATATCTCAAAACAATTATCATGTTTCAATCTTTTCTTAGTATTCAACACACTCAAAAGAAAGTTTCACAAATCTTGAATACCAAGCATGTTATTATTAAGCAAATTACCATGCTATTAAGACTCTCAAAATAATTTAAGTGAAGCATGAGAGATCAATAGTTTCTTTAAAACAAATCCACCACCGTGCTCTAAAAGATCTAAGTGAAGCACATAGAGCAAAACTACTTAGCTCAAAAGATATAAGTGAAGCACATAGAGCAAAAACTACTTAGCTCAAAAGATATAAGTGAAGCACATAGAGTATTCTATCAAATTTTAATTCGTGTATGGCTCTCTCAAAAGGTGTGTACAGCAAGGATGATTGTGGCATACAAAGACACACAGACACAAATAATACAAGACGCTCCAAGCAAAACACATATCATGTTGGTGAATAAAAATATAGCTCCAAGTAAGTTACCAATGGAAGTGGACGAAAGAGGGGATGCCTCCCGGGGCATCCCCAAGCTTTGACTTTTTGGTGTCCTTGGATTATCTTGAGGATGCCATGGTCATCCCCAAGATTAGGCTCTTGCCATTCCTTGTTCCATAATCCATCACAAGAATTCACCCAAAACTTGAAAACTTCACAACACAAAACTCAAAATAGAAAACTCGTGAGCTCCGTTAGCGAAAGAAAACAAAAGACCACTTCAAGGTACTGTAATGAACTCATTATTTATTTATATTGGTGTTAAACCTACTGTATTAAAACTTCTCTATGGATTATAAACTATTTTACTAGCCATAGATTCATCAAAATAAGCAAGCAACACACGAAAAACAGAATCTGTCAAAAACAGAACAGTCTGTAGTAATCTGTAGCTAGCGCAAGATCTGGAACCCCAAAAATTCTAAAATAAATTGCTGGACGTGAGTAATTTATATATTAATCATCTGCAAAAATAATTAACTAAATAGCACTCTTCAAATAAAAATTACAGCAGTTCTCGTGAGCGCTAAAGTTTCTGTTTTTTTACAGCAAGTTCAACAAGACTTTCCCCAAGTCTTCCCAACGGTTCTACTTGGCACAAACACTAACTAAACACAAAAAAACACAACCAAAACAGAGGCTAAATAATTTATTTATTACTAAACAGGAGCAAAAAGCAAGGAATAAAAATAAAATTGGGTTGCCTCCCAACAAGCGCTATCGTTTAACGCCCCTAGCTAGGCATAAAAGCGAGGATAGATCTAGGTATTGCCATCTTTGGTGGGCAATTCTTCGATGAGGCATATGTTTCCCTTAGGAATTTCTTTCTTTCTAGTAATTATTAAACTTTTAGGCACAAGATCGAAAAATTCATTTGTAGCAATTGGTTCCTTAATGATATCTAAAAGAGCGGGATGAATACTTATAGATTTAAGATCCGCAGTTTCCTTAGATGATTCACCCTTATTTTTAGGAACATACATAAGCTTGGCAATTTTAGTAGGAGGACTTGGAGTATTCTTTACGGAAGAAAAAGCGGTTCCCAAGTTTGTAATGATACCCTCAAGTTTATCAATTCTAGTAGAATCTAAGTTCATCTTCTCATTAACTATGGGTTCTTTTTCCTTAATATTTTTCAAAATCATTCCTACCTTAGATCCATATTGAGTAATTTGATTGTGGATCTTTTTATCTAGATTTTCAATTGATTCAATAGTAGCAACTTTATTTTCAATAATTTCAAGTCTTTGCATAACATGCTCAAAAGTTAACATGGTTCCATTAACCAAAAGAGGTGGTGAGCCAAATAAATTTAGCATAGCATTATAAGAATCAAAAGTATGGCTACCCAAGAAGTTCCCTCCGGTAATGGTATCGAGGATATATCTATACCAAGGATTAACACCTACATAAAAATTGCGGAGAAGAACTAAGGTAGATTGCTTCCGGGTAGATCTATTTTGAGCATTACAAATTCTATACCAAGCATCTTTTAGATTTCCTCCCTCCCTTTGTTTAAAATTTAGAACTTCACTCTCGGGAGACAACGGAGAAGATATGAGACTAGCCATGACGACAAGCAAACAAACTAGCACACAAGCAAACAAGAGCAAACGGGCAAAAGAGGCAAATAGAGAGGGAGGATAGAGAGGGAGAGAGAGAGAGAGGGCGAATAAAACGCCAAGGGTGAAGTGGGGGAGAGGAAAACGAGAGGCAAATGGAAAATAATGTAATGCGAGAGATAGGGATTGTGATGGGTACTTGGTATGTTGACTTTTTGCGTAGACTCCCCGGCAACAGCGCCAGAAATCCTTCTTGCCACATCTTGAGCTTGTGTTGGTTTTCCCCGAAGAGGAAGGGATGATGCAGCAGAGTAGCGTAAGTATTTCCCTTAGTTTTTGAGAACCAAGGTATCAATCCAGTAGGAGGCCACGCTCAAGTCCCTCGTACCTGCACAAAACGATAGCTACTCGCAACCAACGCGATTAGGGGTTGTCAATCCCTTCACGGTCACTTACGAGAGTGAGATCTGATAGATATAATATTTTTGGTATTTTTGGTATAAAGATGTAAAGTAAAAAGTAAAAGCAAAGTAAAAAAGCAAAGCAAGATTAAAGTGATGGAGATTGATATGATGAGAATAGACCTGGGGGCCATAGGTTTCACTAGTAGCTTCTCTCAAGAGCATAAGTATTCTATGGTGGGTGAACAAATTACTGTTGAGCAATTGACAGAATTGAGCATAGTTATGAGAATATCTAGGCATGATCATGTATATAGGCATCACGTTCGTGACAAGTAGACCGAAATGATTCTGCATCTACTACTATAACTCCACTCATCGACCGCTATCCAGCATGCATCTAGAGTATTAAGTTAAAAACAGAGTAACGCCTTAAGCAAGATGACATGATGTAGATATAAATTCATGCAATGTGAAATAAAACCCATCTTGTTATCCTCGATGGCAACGATGCAATACGTGTCTTGCTGCCCCTTCTGTCACTGGGAAAGGACACCGCAAGATCGAACCCAAAGCTAAGCACTTCTCCCATGGCAAGAACTACCAATCTAGTTGGCCAAACCAAACGGATGATTCGAAGAGACTTGCAAAGATAACCAATCATACATAAAAGAATTCAGAAAAGATTCAAAATTATTCATAGATAGACTTGATCATAAACCCACAATTCATCGGTCTCAACAAACACACCGCAAAAAGAAGATTACATCGAATAGATCTCCACAAGAGAGGGGGAGAACTTTGTATTGAGATTCAAAGAGAGAGAAGAAGCCATCTAACTACTAACTACGGACCCGAATGTCTGAGGTAAACTACTCACACTTTATCGAAGGGGCTATGATGATGTAGAAGCCCTCCGTGATGACGGCCCTCTCCGGCGGAGCTCCGGAACAGGCCCCAAGATGGGATCTCGTGGATACAGAAAGTTGCGGCGGTGGAATTAGGTTTTTGGCTCCTCTTTTGATCGTTTGGGGGTACGTATGTATATATAGGAGGAAGGAGTACGTCGGTGGAGCACCGAGGGGCCCACGAGGCAGGGGGCGTGCCCCCCACCCTCGTGACCACCTCTTTTGTTCCTTGGTGTAGGGTCCAAGTCTCCTGGATCACGTTCAGTGAGAAAATCACGTTCCTGAAGGTTTTATTCCGTTTGGACTCCGTTTGATATTTTGTTTCTCCGGAACACTGAAATAGGCAAAAAACAGCAATTCTGGGTTGGGCCTCCGATTAATAGGTTAGTCACAAAAATAATATAAAAGTGGAAAATAAAGCCCAATATAGTCCAAAGCAGTAGATAATATAGCATGGAGCAATCAAAAATTATAGATACGTTGGAGACGTATCAGGCTGCTACGGGCTTCTAGCAAGAACCGTTCTTACCTACGCATCAAAAACCACAACGCGGTATAGTGATTTCTTTTTGATCTTCAGAAAGAACCATGTTCATTGAATCCGATTCAATTAAAGTTGGAGAAACAGACACCCACTAGCCACCTGTGTGTGAAGCACGTCGGTAGAACCAGTCTCGCGTAAGCGTACACATAATGTCGGTCTGAGCCGCTTCATCCAACAATACTGCTCAATCAAGAATCAACTAGTGACGGCAAGCAATATGTATATACCCACGCCCACAACTCCTTTGTGTTCTACTCGTGCATATAACATCTACGCATAGACCTGGCTTGGATGCTACTGTTGGGGAACGCAGTATTTCAAAAAAATTCCTACGATCACGCAAGATCTATCTAGGTGATGCATAGCAACGAGAGGGGACAATGTTGTCCACGAACCCTCGTAGACTGAAAGCGGAAGCGTTATTACAACTGCTACCTCTTGAGCATGCGTTGGTTTTCCCTTGAAGAGGAAAGGGTGATGCAGCAAAGCAGCGTAAGTATTTCCCTCAGTTTTTGAGAATCAAGGTATCAATCCAGTAGGAGACCACGCGCGAGTGACCTCTTATCTACACAAACAAATAAGAACCTCGCAACCAACGCGATAAAGGGGTTGTCAATCCCTTCACGACCACTTGCAAGAGTGAGATCTGATAGAGATAATAATAATAATAATAATAATAATAATAATAATAATAATAATAATAATAATAATAATAATAATAATAATAAGATAATTTTATGATATAAATTGAAAGTAAAGATTGCAAAATAAAATAGATTAGAAACTTGTATGATGGAAATAGACCCAGGGGCCATAGGTTTCACTAGTGGCTTCTCTCAAGATAGCATAAGTATTACGGTGGGTGAACAAATTGCTATCGAGCAATTGATAGAATTGAGCATAGTTATGAGAATATCTAGGTATGATCACGTATCTAGGCATCACTTCCGTGACAAGTAGACCGACTCCTGCATGCATCTAGAGTATTAAGTTCATAAGAACGGAGTAACGCTTTAAGCAAGATGACATGAAGTAGAGGGATAAACTCATGCAATATGATATAAACCCCATCTTTTTATCCTCGATGGCAACAATACAATACGTGTCGTTTCCCCTACTGTCACTGGGATCGAGCACCACAAGATTGAACCCAAAGCTAAGCACTTCTCCCATTGCAAGAAAGATTATCTAGTAGGCCAAACCAAACTGATAATTCGAAGAGACTTGCAAAGATAACCAATCATACATAAAAGAATTCCGAGAAGATTCAAATATTGTTCATAGATAATCTTGACCATAAACCCACAATTCATCGGATCTCGACAAACACACCGCAAAAGAAGATTACATCGAATAGATCTCCAAGAGAATCGAGGAGAACTTTGTATTGAGATCCAAAGAGAGAGAGAAGAAGCCATCTAGCTAATAAGACCCGAAGGTCTGAGATAAACTACTCACACATCATCGGAGAGGCTATGGTGTTGATGTAGAAGCCCTCCGTGATCAATGCCCCCTCCGGCGGAGCGCCGGAAAAGGCCCCAAGATGGGATCTCATGGGTACAGAAGGTTGCGGCGGTGGAATTAGGTTTTCGTGGTACCCTCTAATGTTTTCAGGGTACGTAGGTATATATAGGAGGAAAAAGTAGGTCGGTGGAGCCACGAGGGGCCTACGAGGGTGGAGGACGCGCCCAGGGGGGTAGGTGCGCCCCCTGCCTCATGGCCTCCTCGTTGATTGCTTAATGTCCACTCCAAGTCCTCAGGATCACGTTTGTTCCAAAAATCACGCTCCCGAAGGTTTCATTCCGTTTGGACTCCGTTTCATATTCTTTTTCTGCGAAACACTGAAATAGGCAAAAAAGCAATTTGGGATGGGCCTCCGGTTAATAGGTTAGTCCCAAAAATAATATAAAAGTGTATAAATAAGCCCATTAAACATCCAAAACAAAATATATAATAGCGTGGAACAATCAAAAATTATAGATACGTTGGAGACGTATAGCATCCCAAGCTTAATTCTTGCTCGTCCTCGAGTAGGTAACTGATAAAAACAGAATTTTTGATGTGGAATGCTTCCTAACATATTTCTCAATGTAATTTTTCTTTATTGTGCCATGAATGCTCAGATCCGAAAGATTCAAGATAAAAGTCTAATACTGGCATAAAATAATAATACTTCAAGCATACTAACTAAGAAATCATGTCTTCTCAAAATAACATGGCCAAAGAAAGTTATCCCTCCAAAATCATATAGTCTGGCTATGCTCTATCTGTAGGGTTTCATAGTAATTTCAAAAAAATTCCTACGCACACGCAAGATCATGTGATGCATATCAACGAGATGGGAGAGTGTTTTCTACGTACCCACGCAGACCGACTGCGGAAGCGTTGACGCAACGTAGAGGAAGTAGTCGTACGTCTTCATGATCCAACCGATCAAGCACCGAAACTACGGCACCTCTGAGTTCGAGCACACGTTCAGCTCGATGACGATCCCGGGACTCCGATCCAGCAAAGTGTCGGGGAAGAGTTCTGTCAGCACGACGGCGTGGTGATGATCTTGATGTACTACAGCAGCAGGGCTTCGCCTAAACTCTGCTACAGTATTATCGAGGACTATGGTGGCTGGGGGCACCGCACACGGCTAAGGAATAGATCACGTGGATCAACTTGTGTGTTCTAGGGTGCCTCTACCTCAGTATATAAAGGACCAAAGGGGGGAGGCTGGCCGGCCACAAGGGGTGCGCCAGGAGAGTCCTACTCCCTCTGGGAGTAGGATTCCCCCCCCCCCCAATCCTAGTTGGAATAGGATTCACAGAGCGGGAAAAGAGAGAGAGGGGGCTGGCCACCTCTCCTAGTCCTAATAGGACTAGGGGAAGGGGAAGGCGCGTAGGCCATGTAGGGCTGCCTCTTCTCTTTTCCACTAAGGCCCAACATGGCCCATTTAGCTCCCGGGGGGTTCCGGTAACCTTCCCGGTACTCCGGTAAAATCCCGATTTCACCCGGAACACTTCCGATATCCAAACATAGGCTTCCAATATATCAATTTTTACGTCTCGACCATTTCGAGACTCCTCGTCATGTCCGTGATCACATCCGGGACTCCAAACAACCTTCGGTACATCAAAATGCATAAACTCATAATATAACTGTCATCGTAACCTTAAGCGTGCGGACCCTACGGGTTCGAGAACAATGTAGACATGACCGAGACATGTCTCCGGTCAATAACCAATAGCGGGACCTGGATGCCCATATTGGCTCCTACATATTCTACGAAGATCTTTATCGGTCAGACCGCATAACAACATACGTTGTTCCCTCTGTCATCGGTATGTTACTTGCCCGAGATTCGATCGTCGGTATTCCAATACCTAGTTCAATTTCATTACCGGCAAGTCTCTTTACTCGTTCTGTAATACATCATCCCGCAACTAACTCATTAGTTGCAATGCTTGCAAGGCTTATATGATGTGCATTACCGACAGGGCCCAGAGATACCTCTCCGACAATCGGAGTGACAAATCCTAATCTCGAAATACGCCAACCCAACATCTACCTTTGAAGACACCTGTAATGCTCCTTTATAATCACCCAGTTACGTTGTGACGTTTGGTAGCACCCAAAGTGTTCCTCCGGCAAACGGGAGTTGCATAATCTCATAGTTATAGGAACATGTATAAGTCATGAAGAAAGCAATAGCAACATACTAAATGATCGGGTGCTAAGCTAATGGAATGGGTCATGTCAATCAGATCATTCTCTTAATGATGTGATCCCGTTAATCAAATAACAACTCATTGTTCATGGTTAGGAAACATAACCATCTTTGATTAACGAGCTAGTCAAGTAGAGGCATACTAGTGACACTTTGTTTGTCTATGTATTCACACATGTATTATGTTTCCGGTTAATACAATTCTAGCATGAATAATAAACATTTATCATGATTATAAGGAAATAAATAATAACTTTATTATTGCCTCTAGGGCATATTTCCTTCAGTCTCCCACTTGCACTAGAGTCAATAATCTAGTTCACATCGCCATGTGATTTAACAGCAATGGTTCACATCACCATGTGATTAACACCCATAGTTCACATCGATATGTGATCAACACCCAAAGGGTCTTACTAGAGTCGGTAATCTAGTTCACATTGCTATGTGATTAACACCCAAAGAGTACTAAGGTGTGATCATGTTTTGCTTGTGAGATAATTTTAGTCAACGGGTCTGTCACATTCAGATCCGTAAGTATTTTGCAAATATTTATGTCAACAATGCTCTCCACGGAGCTACTCTAGCTAATTGCTCCCACTTTCAATATGTATCTAGATCGAGACTTAGAGTCATCCAGATCTGTGTCAAAACTTGCATCGACGTAACTTTTTACGACGAACCTTTTTGTCACCTCCATAATTGAGAAATATTTCCTTATTCCATTAAGGATAGTTTTTGACCATTGTCCAGTGATCTACTCCTAGATCACTATTGTACTCCCTTGCCAAACTCAGTGGTAGGGTATACAATAGATCTGGTACATAGCATGGCATACTTTATAAAACCTATGGTTGAGGCATAGAGAATGACTTTCATTCTCTTTCTATCTTCTGCCGTGGTCGGGCTTTGAGTCTTACTCAACTTCACACCTTGTAACACAGGCAAGAAACTTTTTCTTTGACTGTTCCATTTTGAACTACTTCAAAAACTTGTCAAGGTATGTACTCATTGAAAAACTTATCAAGCGTCTTGATCTATCTCTATAGATCTTGATACTCAATATGTAAGCAGCTTTACCGAGGTCTTTCTTTGAAAAACTCCTTTCAAACACTCCTTCATGCTTTGCAGAATAATTCTACATTACTTCCGATCAACAATATGTCATACATATATACTTATCAGAAATGATGTAGTGCTCCCACTCACTTTCTTGTAAATACAGGCTTCACCGCAAGTCTGTATAAAACTATATGCTTTGATCAACTCATCAAAGTGTATATTCCAACTCTGAGATGCTTGCACCAGTCCACAGATGGATTGCTGGAGTTTGCACATTTTGTTAGCACCTTTCGGATTGACAAAACCTTCTGGTTGCATCATATACAACTCTTATTGAATAAATCCATTAAGGAATGCAGTTTTGTTTATCCATTTGCCAGATTTCATAAAATGCGGCAATCACTAACATGATTCGGACAGACTCAAGCATAGATACGAGTGAAAAACTCTCATCGTAGTCAACACCTTGAACTTGTCGAAAACCTTTTTGCGACAATTCTAGCTTTGTAGACAGTAACACTACTATCAGCGTCCGTCTTCCTCTTGAAGATCCATTTATTTTCTATGGTTTGCCGATCATCGGGCAAATCCATCAAAGTCCATACTTTGTTCTCATACATGGATCATATCTCAGATTTCATGGCCTCAAACCATTTTGCGGAATCTGGGCTCATCATCGCTTCCTCATAGTTCGCAAGTTCGTCATGGTCTAGTAACATGACTTCCAGAACAGGATTACCGTACCACTCTGGTGCGGATCTCACTCTGGTTTACCTACGAGATTCAGTAGTAACTTGATCTGAAGTTTCATGATCATCATCATTAGCTTCCTCACTAATTGGTGTAGGTGTCACAGAAACCGGTTTCTATGATGTACTAATTTCCAATAAGGGAGAAGGTACAATTACCTTATCAAGTTCTACTTTCCTCCCACTCACTTCTTTCGAGAGAAACTCCTTCTCCAGAAAGTTTCCGAATTTCGCAACAAAAGTCTTGCCTTCGGATCTGTGATAGAAGGTGTATCCAATAGTTTCCTTTGGATATCCTATGAAGATTTACTTCTCCGATTTGAGTTTTAGCTTATCAGGATGAAACTTTTTTTCATATAAGCATTGCAACCTCAAACTTTAAGAAACGACAACTTTGGTTTCTTGCCAAACCATAGTTCATACGGTGTCGTCTCAACAGATTTAGATGGTGCCCTATTTAACGTGAATGTAGCTGTCTCTAATGCATAACCCCAAAATGATAGTGGTAGATCGGTAAGAGACATCATAGATCGCACCATATCTAATAAAGTACGGTTATGACGTTCGGACACACCATTACATTGTGGTGTTCCAGGTGGCGTGAGTAGTGAAACTATTTCACATTGTTTTAACTGAAGACCAAACTCGTAACTCAAATATTTGTCTCCGCGATCAGATCGTAAAAGCTTTATTTTCTTGTCATGATGATTTTCCACTTCACTCTGAAATTCTTTGAACTTTTCAAATGTTTCAGACTTATGTTTCATCAAGTGGATATACCCATATCTGCTCGAATCATTTGTGAAGTTCAGAAAATAATGATACTTGTCGTGAGCCTTAACACTCATCGGACCGCATACATCAATATGTATAATTTCCAATAAGTCAGTTGCTCGCTCCGGAGAACGGAGTCTTAGTCATCTTGCCCATGAGGCATGGTTCGCAAGCATCAAGTGATTCATAATCAAGTGATTCCAAAATCCCATCAGCATGGAGTTTCTTCATGCGCTTTACACCAATATGACCTAAACGGCAGTGCCACAAATAAGTTGCACTATCATTATTAACTTTCCATCTTTTGGTTTCAATATTATGATTATGTGTATCACTACGATCGAGATCCTATGAACTATTTTCATTGGGTGTGTAACCATATAAGGTTTTATTCATGTAAACAGAACAACAATTTATTCTCTTACTTAAATGAATAACCGTATTACAATAAACATGATCAAATCATATTTATGCTTAACGCAAACACCAAATAACACTTATTCAGGTTCAACACTAATCCCGAAAGTATAGGGAGTGTGCGATGATGATCATATCAATCTTGGAACCACTTCCAACACACATCGTCACTTCACCTTTAACTAGTCTCTGTTTATTCTGCAACTCCTGTTTCGAGTTATTAATCTTAGCAACTGAACTAGTATCAAATACTGAGGGGTTGCTATAAACACTAGTAAAGTACACATCAATAACATGTATATCAAATATACTTATGTTCACTTTGTCATCCTTCTTATCCGCCAAATACTTGGGGCAGTTCCGCTTCCAGTGACCAGTCCCTTTGCAGTAGAAGCACTTAGTCTCAGGCTTAGGACCATGATGGGGTCATGTACCTAAGGTAGGGTCATGGACCTGATCTAAGTACCTTACCCAAGGACACCCTTAGAAGAGGTCACCTTCCAGTCGACCAACGAGGGACTCACTCGACTGACTGAAGGACTCGACCACGAAGACTCACTCGACCACCAGGAGGTCAAGAGGCACTCTGCACTGCAACGGCCTGTAATTAAGTAGGCTTTATGATAGTAATGACACTTTATGTGGGGCGTTATCAGTAACGCCCCAGACTTAACTCACCTTAAACCCTCTCCTACGTGGGCTGGCTGGGGTCCTGGCACACTCTATATAAGCCACCCCCCTCCACAGGCAGAAGGGTTCGGCACCTTGTAACTCATATACTCATAATCCACTCGACCGCCTCCGGGCTCCGAGACGTAGGGCTTTTACTTCCTCCGAGAAGGGCCTGAACTCGTACATCCTTTGTGTTTACAACCTCTCCATAGCTAGGACCTTGCCTCTCCATACCTACCCCCCACTCTACTGTCAGGCTTAGAACCACGACAGTTGGCGCCCACCGTGGGGCAGGTGTTTTAGCGATTTTGTGGAGAAGTTGCGATTCTTCCGAGTACTTTCATCATGGTGTCTGCTGGAGTTTTGGTCGAGGGTCAAGAGATCCATCTCGGCACTCTCACCTTCATCGCCGACGACTCCGCATGGCTCCAGGAGGCTCCACTCGACGTAGATGCGCTCCCCGTCCGCGGTGCGATGCATTTTCGCGCATGTGTCCGCGGCGTTCTGCTGCGGCAACCGTCGACCCAGTATCGGTTGGCTCCTCCATCGTCCACCCTCCCGGTCTCCCGCCAGCGCAAGCGCTCGGGCCGGTCGAGGCTTCAGCGATGGGTGAGGCACGCGGTGGCTCGCCAATCAGCCACCACCCAAGTCGCGGCAATCGAGCCCGACGAATATCTCTACGGCTTGTTCGACCTGTCGACTGGCTCCGTAGAGACTGCATCCGAGAGCGGTAGCAGTAATCCAGCGGCAGAAATCTTGATGGTCGACGGGCCCCGCGGTCCCCCTGGCTTCGCCCATGACGGTGGAGCAGGTGACGGAGACGACCCCGCACGAGGCTACGAAGAGTACCAGCCCGAGCCACTCGACTCTCTGCAAAGAGAGGAACTTCGCCGCAGGAACGTGGATGCCCTGCATACTCCCATCGCAGGAGAAACCCCCGAGGCTCGTGCCTTGGAGGAGGCGCGCCTGGCCAATTTGGCCGAGCGCACTCGGCTGGAGAACCTTCAGCGAGCACTCGACGAGCGCGCGCGGCAACGAGTTCCTGACACCAATCGACGTCAACTCTTCCCGCCGACTCAGGTATATCGAACCCCAATCCAGAATTTAGCAGCTGCGACCCGTATAGCAGAGTCCATCCAGCCTTCGCAGTCGGAAGCTGGCAGAGGTTTGCTGCAGATCAAGGATCTGCTTCGGGCAGCAGGAGATCAGAATTCAGCCGTGTCTCAGTCGCGCAACAGAATTCACAGTCGATCCGTCACTGTGAATACGGTTCAGTCGGCTCACAGCCCCAGATCGCCTCCGCGGCGTGAAGGGCGCGAGAATCGGCGAGATCAATATGGCGACAGACTCGACCGAGATGATAGGCGTCGAGTGCCCAATTCCCCTCCGAGAGGAGGGTCTTACGCTCCTCGGCAGCCAGATGATAGGCGTCAGTACAGTACAGGGCGTAGGGCTCCAGTTGACCCCAGAGAACCAGGCTTCGACGCGCGATCCATTATCGTGCAAGGGTTGGTCGACCGGAACAGAGCCCATCGAGGTGGACTCGACAGAGATGTACCCACAAGCAGTCGAGTGCATGTTTCTGGTCTTGAATGTTTCAGCAGAGCTATCAGAGCAGCAGTTATCCCTCCCAATTTCAGGTTGGCAACAGGAGTCAGCAAGTTCACTGGTGAGTCTAATCCAGAAACTTGGCTTGAAGACTATCGAGTGGCAGTTCAGATTGGCGGTGGGAACGACGAGGTGGCCATGAAGCATTTGCCCCTCATGCTGGAAGGTTCTGCCAGGGCATGGTTGACTCAATTACCTCCCAGCAGCATTTACACTTGGGAAGATCTGTCCCGAGTGTTCGTCAGAACGTTTGAAGGAACTTGCAAGCGATCAGCTGGATTAATAGAGTTGCAAGTCTGCGTGCAGAAGGCTAATGAGACTCTCAGAGAGTATATTCAGAGGTGGATCACTTTGCACCACACTGTGGAAAATGTGTCTGATCATCAGGCAGTCTGCGCCTTCAAAGATGGCGTCAAGAACAGAGAACTGAGTTTGAAGTTTGGTCGAACCGGTGACATGACCTTGAGTCGGATGATGGAGATTGCTACTAAATACGCCAACGGTGAAGAAGAAGACAGACTCCGAAGCGGCAAGCACAAGCCGAGTCAGTCGGAAAAAGGAAACACCAGTCGGAAACAGAAGCGGAAAGCTGAACCGGCAGCTCCTGGAGAGGCTCTGGCCGTGACTCAGGGAAAGTTTAAGGGGAAACCAAAAGGATCGTGGAACCCCAAGAAGGTAAAGGATAAAGAAGGGAACGACGTAATGGATATGCCATGTCAGATCCACACGAAGAAAGACGAAGAAGGGAATATCATCTACCCGAAGCACACCACTCGCCAATGTCGACTCCTGATCCAGCAGTTTCAGGGAAAACAGTCTAAGGACAAGGAGAAGGAGTCGGACAAAGCTGAAGACAAGGAGGACAGTGAGGAAGGATATCCGCATATCAACTCCACTCTGATGATCTTTGCAGATGTGGAAAGCAAGAGTCGACTGAAAGTCATTAATCGAGAGGTGAACATGGTTGCCCCAGCGAAAGCAAATTATCTGAAATGGTCTCAAACACCCATCACATTCGACCAATCTGATCACCCGACTCATATTGCCACCCCTGGGAGGCAAGCTTTGGTGGTCGATCCAGTTGTCGAAGGCACGCGGCTGACAAAGGTGCTGATGGATGGTGGAAGTGGGCTGAATCTGTTATATGCAGACACATTGAAAGGAATGGGCATTCCGATGTCCCGACTAAGCACTAGTAACATGAGCTTTCATGGAGTTATACCAGGGAAGAAAGCCGAGTCACTCGGCCAAATAGCTTTGGACGTGGTGTTTGGTGACTCGAAACACTTTCGCAAAGAAAAGTTGACGTTTGAGGTCGTGGATTTTCAGAGTGCATATCATGCCATTTTGGGGAGACCAGCTTATGCACGGTTCATGGCTCGACCATGTTACGTGTACCTCAAATTGAAGATGCCCAGCCCCAAAGGAGTGATCACTGTCACCGGTGATAGGAAAAAGGCAGAAGAGTGCTTTCAGAAGGGCTCCAAGATTGCCGATTCCCAAGTGACAGCGGTCGAGTTCGAGGAATACAAGCAAAACGCAGATCCGAGTGATTTGCTGCGATCAAAGAAACCCGCCACAGAGTCTGCATTCCAGTCGTCTGGGGAGACGAAGCCTGTTCATATTCACCCGACCGACCCCGATGCAGCTCCGACCCGCATCTCCACAACACTCGACCCAAAATAGGAAGAAGCGCTCATCCAGTTCCTCCGTGAGAACTGGGACATTTTTGCATGGAAGCCCGCTGACATGCCAGGTGTTCCCAGGGGACTGGCTGAGCATCGCTTAAGAGTCGACTCATCTGCAAAAGCAGTCAAAGAGCATCTTCGGCGGTCCGCCGTCCAGAAGAGAAAAGCCATTGGTGAAGAAGTGGCTCGACTGTTGGCGGCAGGATTTATCCGAGAGATATACCACTCCGAGTGGCTCGCTAATGTCGTCATGGTTCCTAAGAAGGACAAGTCGCTCCGAATGTGCATTGATTTCAAGCACATCAACCGGGCCTGCCCGAAAGATCATTTTCCTCTCCCTCGCATAGATCAAATTGTTGACTCGACCGCGGGATGCGAGAGGTTATCTTTTTTAGATGCTTACTCCGGGTACCACCAGATCCGTCTGTATGGGCCCGACGAGGTAAAAACAGCTTTCATCACTCCATTCGGGTGCTTCTGCTATATCACCATGCCATTCGGCCTCAAGAATGCCGGAGCCACATTTATGCGAATGATTCAGAAGTGTCTACTCACTCAAATCAGTCGGAATGTGGAAGCATATATGGATGACATCGTTGTCAAGTCACGAAAAGGTTCCGACCTGCTCGCTGATCTCGCCGAAACATTTGCCAACCTCAGAAGGTATGATATCAAGCTCAATCCATCAAAGTGCACATTTGGAGTTCCTGGTGGCAAGTTACTCGGTTTTCTCGTTTCCGAACGGGGAATCGACGCTAATCCAGAGAAGATTGGCACTATTCTCCGGATGAAACGCCCTGTGCGAGTGCACGATGTCCAGAAGCTTACTGGATGCTTGGCCGCATTAAGTCGATTCATCTCACGACTCGGTGAAAAGGCATTGCCTCTTTACCGACTGATGAAGAAGACAGATAAGTTCGAGTGGACTCCAGAAGCTGATGCAGCGTTTGCCGAGCTCAAAACTCTGCTCTCCACCCAGCGGGTGCTTGCTGCTCCAATCAGCAAAGAGCCTCTGTTGCTCTATATTGCAGCCACAGGACAAGTCGTCAGTACTGTGCTTACGGTCGAGCGGGAAGAAGAAGGAAAAGCTCTCAAAGTTCAGCGCCCAGTGTATTATTTGTCTGAAGTCTTGACTCCATCCAAGCAGAGATATCCTCATTATCAGAAGCTTGTGTATGGAATATACATGACCACAAAAAAGGTTGCTCATTATTTTTCTGATCATTCCATCACAGTCGTCAGCGACGCTCCACTATCAGAGATTTTGCACAACAGAGATGCAACTGGTCGAGTGGCCAAATGGGCGATTGAACTTCTTCCCCTTGATATCAAGTTTGAGGCAAAGAAAGCCATTAAGTCCCAGGCAATAGCAGATTTCCTCGCCGAGTGGATTGAACAACAGCAGCCGACTGAAGTTCACTCGGAGCATTGGACCATGTTCTTTGATGGCTCTAAGATGTTGAATGGTTCCGGTGCTGGGGTTGTCCTGGTTTCCCCCAGAGGAGATAAGCTCGGATATGTGCTCCAGATTCACTTCGATTCCTCCAACAATGAGGCAGAATATGAGGCCCTCTTATATGGGTTGCGCATGGCCATTTCACTCGGTGTCCGTCGCCTGATGGTCTATGGCGACTCGGATTTAGTGGTCAACCAGGTGATGAAAGAGTGAGACGTGAGAAGCCCAGCCATGACTGGATACTGCAGTGCAGTGAGGAAGCTGGAAAAGAAGTTCGAGGGGTTGGAGCTCCATCACATACCCCGACTGAAAAATCAAGCAGCTGATGATTTAGCAAAGATAGGTTCCAAGAGGGAAGCCATTCCGAGTGGTGTGTTCTTGGAGCATATACACACTCCGTCAGTCAAAGAAGATCCTTTCACCGAAGAGACTCCACAGCCCAAGAGTGCCACAGATCCGACTGTGGTCGAAGTCCCAGCAGTGGTCGACTTAATCATGGAGGTCTTGGTGGTCATTCCCGACCGGACAGTTCCATATGTCGCGTATATCCTGAGAAAAGAGCTTCCGGAGGATGAGGAAGAGGCTCGGCAGATCGTCCGTCGATCTAAGGCCTTTACCGTAATCAAAGGACAATTATACAGAGAAAGCGCGACTGGAGTTGGTCAGAAGTGCATAACACCAGAAGAAGGTCGACTCATCCTCAATGATATTCACTCGGGGACCTGTGGTCATCACGCGTCCTCTCGGACCATCGTGGCCAAAGCATACCGAGCCGGATTTTACTGGCCAAAGGCGAATGAGATGGCAAAAGAAATAGTGGGTAAGTGCGAGGGATGTCAATTCTACTCGAATATGTCACACAAGCCTGCGTCGGCTCTGAAGACCATCCCACTCGTCTGGCCTTTCGCAATATGGGGATTGGACATGGTCGGTCCTTTGAGAACAGGACGAAGTGGCTTCACGCATGTACTGGTGGCAGTCGACAAGTTCACCAAATGGATCGAGGCTAAACCAATCAAGAACCTTGACGCCAGTACTGCCGTTAGCTTCATCAGGGAACTAATATTCAGATATGGAGTCCCGCACAGCATCATTACGGATAATGGATCGAACTTTGACTCGGAGGAATTCAGAGATTTCTGCAATTCCCAAGGCACACGGGTCGACTACGCTTCAGTCACCCATCCGCAGTCGAATGGACAAGCAGAGCGAGCTAATGGACTGATTCTTAAGGGATTGAAGCCCCGACTGATGCGTGATCTCAAACACGCTGCTGGAGCTTGGGTCGACGAACTTCCCTCAGTGCTTTGGGGGCTGCGGACCACACCTAATCGGTCGACCGGAAGAACTCCATTCTTCTTGGTCTACGGAGCCGAAGCAGTCTTACCGAGTGATCTTCTCCACAATGCTCCTCGAGTTGAAATCTACAACGAAGCAGAGGCTGAACAAGCGCGGCAGGACGCAGTCGACCTTTTAGAGGAAGAAAGGGAGATGGCTCTGATCCGCTCGACCATCTACCAACAAGATTTGCGTCGTTTTCATGCCAGAAATGTGAGAGGTCGAGCCTTCCAGGAAGGAGATTTAGTTCTCCGAGTGGATCAGCACAAACCACACAAGCTTGCTCCTTCTTGGGAAGGTCCCTTCATCGTCACCAAGGTTCTCCACAACGGGGCGTACCATCTTTACAACGTCGAGCATAATATCGACGAGCCCCGAGCTTGGAACGCGGAGCTACTCCGCCCATTTTATACTTAAGTTTTATCACTCGGATGAGTTGCAATAAAGTACTTCAGTAGTCCATGGACTTCAAAATAATAGTGTCATGGTGCCTCCATAATTTCTGTCACTTTTTATTTTTGTCCACATAAAATTCCCCCTCAGTGGGTGACTTAGCTGCGAATCCGTTTCGCCTAAGTTTGTAAAAATCCTACTGAGTGGTGAGCCAGACTCCCACTCGGAGGCTTAGCCGCGAATCCGTTTCGCCTAAGTTTATCAAAATCCTACCGAGTGGTAAGCCAGCCTTCCACTCGGAGGCTTAGCTGCAGTCCAAGGACTCGCCTAAGTTATCAAAATCCTACCGAGTGGAGAGCAACCCTCTCACTCGGGGGCTTAGCTGCAGTCCAAGCACTCGCCTAAGTTATCAAAATCCTACCGAGTGGAGAGCAATCCTCTCACTCGGGGGCTTAGCTGCAGTCCAAGCACTCGCCTAAGTTATAAAAATCCTACCGAGTGGAGAGCAACCCTCTCACTCGGGGGCTTAG
>NC_057806.1:675592503-675592766 GCF_018294505.1 Triticum aestivum
TATCAAAATCCTACCGAGTGGAGAGCAACCCTCTCACTCGGGGGCTTAGCTGCAGTCCAAGCACTCGCCTAAGTTATAAAAATCCTACCGAGTGGAGAGCAACCCTCTCACTCGGGGGCTTAGCTGCAGTCCAAGCACTCGCCTAAGTTATCAAAATCCTACCGAGTGGAGAGCAACCCTCTCACTCGGGGGCTTAGCTGCAGTCCAAGCACTCGCCTAAGTTATCAAAATCCTACCGAGTGGAGAGCAACCCTCTCACTCGG